>NC_141040.1:1757500-1905000 GCF_052040795.2 Danio rerio
ACGCCGGAGTTCTCGAGCGCCGAAAACGGAGCGTTTCAAAAACGCTGGAGAGGCCGTTTTCCTTCTGAAACGCTGCTGCTCCATCTCAGTGTGGATGATGGAAAACGGAGACCTCTGAAAACGGAGGCGGGGCTGCAGACATTTGCCTCTCTGATTGGGGCTTTTCCTCAATATTAAGTAGCCTACAAACAGTTCAGTCCCGCATCTTCTCCGTGTAAGTTCAGACTTCGCAAGTTTGATCAAGGCTGCAGTCTCTTCTTTTCAGTTTGATATGGAAAACAGACTATAACCGAGGACACGGGTCAATCTTCACAGGGAACAGTGTACTTTATAACTTCATTCACATCACCCTGGCTACGTTGTTTCACTTTCTCAACAATAAAATGTAAACATGATATAAGGAACTGCCTATTTTCATTTTAATATTAACAACTTAACAGACAGCAGAAATGTTGAGGCGTTGTGCTGCATATATGAGCGTCATCTTTTCTGTGTGGATATTTATAACAAAACTGAGCCGATAACAACTGTTTCCTTTCAATTTCAGTGAAAATACGAAACACACCCTCTCTTTTGCTGAATATCAGTTTTAATAATCAATAATGGCCATTATAAAAGTATAACATACAATAAGTTTATACATTATAGGAATTAAAGGCAAGCGATCAGTCAATATACAGCATGTACGTGCTTACATTAATCATTAACTTATCTGCGCTCAGCCAAAACACGTTACCTGAGAACAAGTAATAGATTCCAATGACCAAAGTCAGGGAATATGTCGTTAGATAAAGACAACAAGATGAATGAAATATCACGTTTAATAAATATAGTGAGATTAGATCCAGCGGGAGATGCTTGATGAGAAGTCCGACTAGCAGAGCTCTCATCTGGGTAGATGGGCACAGCGCTTGGCAAAGTGTGTGTGTGTGGTCACTTGATGTGCGTTTTCAGCGTTTTGGTGTGGACGGAGAGCCGTTCAGAAACGCTGGGTAAAACGCGAGTGTGGACGCGGATCGTTTTCATTCTAAAACGCCGTTTTAAAACTAAAACGCACTAGTGTAAACGGGGCCTGAGACGCGTTTTTAGGAAACAAAAACGTATCTTTTTGAAAACGCTCTCCAAAGTGGATAAATTTGAAAACGCCTTTTTCGTGTCGTAGTGTAGACTGTGAAAACGGAGTCTTTCGAAAACGATGACGCGTTTTTTTCATGTGACACTCAGTCATGTTACTAATTCGTTTACTTTATTTTCGTTGTGATTATGAGTTTAGTGATTTCGTCCTCACTGTGAGGGTAAGCAGCGTCATCAGCAGGATACTGTTCTTTAAAGCGGTCCAGTATATCGGCGTATTTGTTTTGGCACGTCTCCCAGTCTACATTTCCACTCTCTTTTGCAACTTTGTATTCATGTGTTACTCTAAGCAGCAACTCTACTTCATTGTCAGTCCATTTAAAAAACTGTGTTTTTCCTTGACATTTTGCCGCAACGCTTCAAAGAGCCGGAAAGAAAATAAACGTCAGCCGGAAATGACGCGTGACGATGCGTCTTACGTTTCACGCATGCGCAGTACAGGTTGAAAGCATTGGTAGTCGTTTCAGTGTGGATGACAAAGTTTTGGAAAACGAATAGAAACGACAGTGTGGACGTGAAGCGTTTTTAGAGGAAAACTCCGTTTTCAAATTTATCCGGATTAGTGTAGACATGGTCTAAATGTCATCAAAAAGACAGCACATTTTAATATGAACCCCTAGGACATCACGAAAAAAAGATGCACTTTCAGGCCCCGTTTTAAAATGCATACGTTTTGCTATGGTTACGCCATCCGTCCACACTACGCCGGAGTTCCTGAGCGCCGAAAACGGAGCGTTTTGGAAACGATGGAGAGGCCGTTTTCATTCTGAAACCCTGCTGCTCCGTCTCAGTGTGGATGATGGAAAACCGAGACATCTGAAAACGGAGGCGGGGCTGCTGAGATTCGCTACCTGATTGAGGGTTGTGTCATTGCGTAACCTTCCCTTATTCGTCAAGCCTCTATCACATGACTATAACACATGGCGTTAACGCTACCGGAAGACAGCAGAGCAGCCTTCACTGTAAACAACAACATGGGCACAGAAATGGGAGCGCTGTTTGCACTATTGTCTGTTTCAGGCGCCATTGTGCAGTTATTCATTTGTTACGTTTAGTAACTCGACCTCGTCGTCTGTCCACAAAAACACCTCTCTTGCTTTCTTTGCCATCGTGTTCATTGTTCAACAGGTGTTTGTTGACTAAAAATAACCAAATGCAGAGCGAGACACATGCTTTCTGCTTATACTAGAACGCGCATGCCCAGAGTGCACGAATGGTCACGTGATATACGTTTTTGGTGGCGTAGTGTGGACGGAGATATGTTCAGAGATGCTAGGTAAAACGCTAGTGTGGATGCGGATCGTTTTTGATCTAAAACACCGTTTTAAAACTAAAACGCACTAGTGTAAACGGGGCCTCAGATTGATAGTCGCAGAAAGCTCTTCAGGACGGCAGAAAAGATTTGAGGAACCCTTCACATGGAGGTGTTGCATGTAAAGGCGTTTTTCTTTGGACTGTAAGAGGCGGAGAGAGGCCCCGGCGTGGGGACGAGTGGCTACAGGCCATACAGAGGACCAGCTTTTGTTCAAACGGGCTGTAAATTCCAGAGTGAAGGTGTGAGTCGGGGGTCTGCTGGACGAGTGGGGGTTCGGCCACAGACTCAGCGGCTCCTGAGCCCCGGGGCCCTGACGTGATTAACTGCTGGACATAGTGATTACAGCAAACCAGAACTTAAGCTAACACTAAACTACAGGTCAAAAAACAACAAAGACTAAAAGAGTTGGTCAAAAATGATCAAAACTACCCAAAGAAAGACTAAAACTACTGGTCAAAACTAAAACCAAGACTAAACATGTTAGTCAAAAAAATAAACAAAACTAAAATTTAAACAACCAAAACTAAAAACAGGACTAAAACTATTGGTCAAACAAATAAATAATAAATAAAACTATTGGTTAAAAAAAAAAAAAAAATATATATATATATATATATATATATATATATATATATATATATATATATATATATATATATATATATATATATATATATATATATATATATATATATATTAATAAAAAAATAAAACTATTGGTCAAAAAAACAACCAAATCTAAAACTTTTGGTAAAAAAAAAATGACCAAAACTAAAACCAAGACTAAAATTAACTATATATTAACTATAATTCAAAATAATATATTAACTTTAATTCAAAAAACAAAGCGAACAACCTATCTGTCAAAAAAAAACCGAAATAAGACTAAAACTATTGGTCAAAACATAATGATAAAATCCAAAACAATTGCTCAAAAAACTACCACAACTGAATCCAATACTAAAACTAACACTATTGGTCCAAAAACGACCGAAACTACAATGATTAGTCAAAAAACAAAGAAAACTAAAACTATTGGTCCAAAAATGACCATAACTAAACTAAGACTAAAATTATTGGTAAAAAAAAACAACCAAAATTAAGCTAAAAGTAAAACTATTGCTCAAAAAGCAACCAAAACTAAAACTATTGGTAAAAAACAAGCCAAACCAAAATTAAGACTAAAACTATAGTTCAAAAAACAAAGAAAACAAACTATTTGTCATAAAAATAACCAAAATAAGACTAAAACTATTAGTCAAAATATAATGATAAAAACTAAAACCATTGCTCAAAAAACTACCACAACTGTATCCATTACTGAAACAAAAACTATTGGTCAAAAAGATGACTAAAACGATTAGTCAAAAAACAAAGAAAACTAAAACTATTGGTCAAAAAGATGACTAAAACGATTAGTCAAAAAACAAAGAAAACTAAAACTATTGGTCAAAAAAGAAAATGAACACTATTGGTCAAAACACGACCCAAAGTAAAACCAAGACAAAAACTATTAGTCCAAAAACAACCAAAATTAAGTTAAGACTATTGATCAAAAAAAAAAAAAAAAACTTCAACTACTGGTACAAAAAATAAAAAAAATAAAATAAAAAACACCTAAAACTAAAACTGTCAAAAAAAAGCAATTAAGACTATTGGTGAAAAACGACCCCAACTAAAACCAAGACTAAAAACTATTAGTCCAAAAACAGCCAAAATTAAGCTGAGAGTAAAACTATTGGTAGCAACGCGGTGGCGCAGTGGGTAGCACATTCACCTCACAGCAAGAAGGTCGCTGCAGAAAACACATGTGGTACAGGTGTACCGGGTAGGCTATTGTCCATAGTGTATGAGTGTGAATGAGTGTGTGAGGATGTTTCTCCAGAGATGGGTTGCAGCTGGAAGGGCATCCGCTACGTAATACATATGCTGGATAAGTTAGCGGTTCATTCCGCTGTGGTGACGCCGTATTAATAAAGGAACTAAGCCAAAACGAAAATAAAAGAATAAATAAAACTCTTGGTCAAAAAATATATATAAAAACTTAAACTACTGGTCAAAAAAAAACAACTAAAGACTAAAACTAATGGCTGAAAACACCCAAAACTAAGACTAATTTTATTGGTCAAAAAGCAAATTATTATGAAAAGGTTTTGGTGTTAATTCATCCTCATTTTGACCTTTATTAATTCTATTTGTTCGGTTTTGGTTCAGTGTTTTGTTGACTCTGAATTACTAAAACTAAATATCTCAAAGCTAAACAGAAATGTGTGCACGAAATAAAACCCAATTCAATTAATAAAACCAACCAAAACCAAACTGGAAATAACAGAACATGAAAAAAATAAAAGAAAGCAAAACTAGAATAGACAAGACCAACATGGCCAGACGAAAGGACTGTTATTAGCATCAATTAACACCAGCGTAATGAGAAAATCATCTCTGCGTTTGTGCTGTAAGCGAGCAAACTGATGTGGACGGATCAGCGACACGTGAAATGAGAAATATCACCCGCCGAACGGCTGCAAATTTGTCTGTTTTGTTTCAACATGTCACGTCTGGTTTCCCTGAAGATGCAGAGACGAGGTGTTTGATTGACAGCTGAAGGCCCGCCCCTGAGCTGCTGCCCCTTCCTGCGGTGTGTGTCCCTCAGGCGGACACAGCTGTGGCCCAAAACATTTGACCTTACACAGAAAAAGTGGGCCCAAAACACTTACAAGCAGATGCATAGCGTTTCTGATCCCGGAGGAAAGAGCCCGGATGAAAGATTGAGCTGCAGATTCAGTTACTGTGGTAAGAATATGATTAAAGGTAATAATGATTGATCATTTAGTTTCACCAGATCACAATATATCTGTTATTTCGACAGTTTGAGTCTAAATTATTCCCTCTCCTGCTGTAAAATGTTTATTCTTTCTCAAATATTTTTCAAATGATGTTTAACAGAGGGATTTTTCACAGTATTTCCTATAATATTTTTTCTTCCATACAAAGGCTTATTTGTTTCATTTCGGCTAGAATAAAAGCAGTTTTAAATTTTTATTAAACCATTTTAAGGTCAATATTTTTAGCCCCCTTAAGCAGTATTTTTTCGACTGTCAACCACTGTTATACAATGACTTGCCTAATTAACCAATGAAAATTGGGTATAGGGGCGGAGTTTGGTGCCACGCCTACACTTAAAAATACATGTTCATGCTACTGAACTATAAATTCGTACACATTAGCCACTAAACTGACAAAACGCAAAAAGATTCATTCAATCATTCATTTTCTTTTCGGCTTTGTCCCTTTATTAATCAGGCATCTCCACAGCGGAATGAACCACCAACTATTCTAGCATATATTTTATGCAGCGGATGCCCTTCCGGCTGTCCCGGAGGAAACCAGAGCACCCGGAGGAAACCTATAGTGCATGTGTGTGGACTGCGGAGGAAACCCATGCCAACACGGGGAGAACTTGCAAACTCCACACAGAAATGCCTGGCTGGAAGTGCATTCGCAGTGTAAAACATATGCTATATATATATATATATATAATTTCTGTTTAACGGAGAGCAGATTTCTTCAACACATTTCTAAACATAATAGTTTTAATAACTCATCTCAAATAACTGATTTATTTTCTCTTTGCCATGATGACAGTAAATAATATTAGACTAGATATTTTTTATTATTAAGTGAGTTTAAAGGCTTAACTAGGTTAATTAGGGTAACTAGGCAGGTTAGGGTAATTAGGCAAGTCATTGTATAATGATGGTTTGTTCTGAAGACTATCGAAAAAATACAGGGTAAAGGAGCTAATAATTTTGACCTTAAAATGGTGTTTAAAAAATTAAAAACTGCTTTTATTCTAGCCGAAATAAAACAAATAAGACTTTCTCCAGAAGACAAAATATTATCGAAAATACTGTGAAAATTTCCTGAATCTGTTCAACATAATTTGGGAAATATTTTAAAATGAAGAAGAAAAAAAAATCAAAGGGGAGCAAATAATTCTGACTTCAATATACATAGTAAATTTATACAAATATTTTGGATATATTTAGTTATTTATTTATATAATAAAATATAAATGTTTATTTAAACAAACAAACATTATTAGGTATTATATATTTTTAATTTAAACAACAGTCATTTTTCAAAACAGCCCACTACATCTAGATGTGCTTTCTAAACACCGAACTCTTCCTCATAAGTGAAAAACAACAAAGAGATTCACGGCAAACAAAAGACTGGGAAGCCCTTATTCTCCTCAACATTAATGTTAATTACACAAGCCATCATCATCATCATTATTACTCCAGCAAGGTTACAGTGATGAAAGACTGCTGCAATCCTGATTGTTTTTTCCTCCCTGCGCCGCTGAGGAATATCCAGCTCCTGTCGTTTTTCAATATAGTGTCATTACAGATGCTATATTAGCTTTTACAAGGTAAAGTCAGACATCACAAGTAGGCCAGAGATGTGATGTGTAGACACGACACCTTAATTCTGGAGGATTTTTCTGTGTGTGTGTGTCTTAGAAGAGCACAGGATGAAAGACAGGTAAATCACAGTGAGTCACACACACACACACACACACACACACACACACACACACACACACACACACACACACACACACACACACACACACACACACACACACCCAGACGTGTTCAAACTTGATATCTCCAAAACGTCACGGTGTTGACACAGATATAAGACAGCCTGACTCCAGACAGATGAATCATGGTCAGGCATACGGACTCTCTCTCTCTCTCTCTCTCTCTCTCTCTCTCATTTCCACTTTCATTCACACATGCACTCGCTCGCTCACTCGTTCTCATCTGGGATCTGTCAGCCGTTCTCCTGTCTCAGCATGTGCTTGCCAAGACAGCACGTGAAGAAACGTCCGTCACAATTAAACCCCATAAAAAAGACGCAGACGTAGCAGCCGGTGTAAAACGAACACTGGTAAGGCATTTAAACCACATTAATAAACACAGAGAGATTCACCTGTAGGGTATATTATACAACACCCCACCGTTTACCATAGTATGAATTAAGATATACTTTAGTATTATTAATTCCAGTTTATCAGTTCACAATATATACACTTCACGACAGTGTAGTTCAAAAACACTACAGTATTACTCTCGTGTATGTGTGTGTGTGTGTGTGTGTGTGTGTGTGTGTGTGTGTGTGTGTGTGTGTGTTTGCTAACAGTGAGAGCGGATGTTTTTCTTTAAAGGAGCTCACGATCAGCAGCGCTGAGGGCTTAATTTGATAATCACCGCCACCATCATCATCATCATAAGCTTTATGGATATCAGGACAGTCCCAAAAATCACAACACGCCGCTCTTTAAAGCAGACACAAAATAATACAAAAACAATTTGAATGAGCAAATCCTCAATCCGACTTTTGCTTCTTTGGCTGTGATTGGCAGGAATCCCTCCTCCCGCGTTCAGACCAGGCTCTCAGGACGGGACGGCCAGCTCTCTAAAGGAGCTTACAGGCACCGCTGCCCATTACTGCCATAATCCACAAAGTGCTGCAATCACAAAGAGCACATCCTCCAGGCTCTCTCTCTCTCTCTCCATTCAATTCAACTCAAAGTTGCTTTACTGGCATGACCAATGTTACATATGCATTGCCAAAAGCATTTGTGATGTTTACATTAAATGGCATAGATGAAAACAGACGACACAGTAGTATGCTGCATCTTAAACTCACCTACACTGTAATAAATTCCCAGAATTTCACAACGTTACTGTCATTTTTCACAGTGAATTTCATTAGTCACTTTACAGGATTTAACTGTTAAATGTGACGTATTCAGGACTTTATTGTGAAATTAAGGCAGGTATCCTGATTACAGTAAACTACTGTAAAAATGGCTATATCTTTTGCACATAGCTATAGGAATTCAAACACATTTAATATAATATTTTATTCAACATAGAAAATAATTACACATTAATTATTAAATACACATAATTACGCAGTAAGGCTGCACGATTCTGGCTATAATGTGTATGGTGATTTTTTATTTTTTTTGCTTAAAATCAAGATCATGATTCTTTCTCTTGATTCTTTAAATGTAAAATAAAGGTAATAGGAGTAGGCTATTATTATTGTTAATTCTCAAACATATCATCACCTTGGAATTATAAGGTTCTCTCTGCGCTCTGAATGATTTTGAGATATTGAGCTTCAAAGTTTTTGCAATCCATATAGCAAACAGTATGTGTGCAACAATTTAATTGGTGTTTTCTTTAAAATTCACATCTTTATTCATGGTTTTAGATGTGGTAGATTGCAGAAATCTAAATGGCAATTAATAAATGTTATTTCTGATCAAAATAATTAGCACTTTATGTTTCTAGGAAAAATAAAAATGAGCTGAGAAATGGACAACATATTGTTGCAGATTTCAAGAACATGATTAAATCAAGAATTATTGCTGATTATGATTACTACAAAATGATAAATGCAATGGGGTATATGCACATAGACTTTTAATTTCAGTCAGTCAGCCCCAGGCAGGGCCGGAGTGGGACTCCTTTTCAGCCCTGGAGTTTCAAGCCTCAGACCGGCCCACCTCAGTTCACCACTGACTATATTAAAATAAGGTCATTTCCAAATCAGTTTCTAATGACACTATCACGTCTTTTTTTGAGAAAACAGCTGCTTTAGAACTGCAAATGTTCAACAACCCTAACAGTATTAAATGTCTTAACAATAAAAATGAAAACAATAAATTACTCTAACGAGGATCGAACCCGGGTCCACATCGTCTTAACCTAACGTGCTAACCGCTGGACCACAACAGCTGTGTATTGAATGGAAGAGAGAGAAGAGCTGCGGTAAAATAATTAATAAAAAGGCTGTGGTCAAGAAAATAAATAAATTTAAAAAGTGTGACTGCTGAGAGCAACACATTCTGGAGCTAGGGACACCAGCCCTCGTGGCCAAAAAACGGACCGGCCCACCGGGAATTCTCCCGGTCCTCTCGATTAGCCAATCCGGGCCTGGCCCCAGGGCTTCCGGTTAAGTGTCATCCCAAACAAAATCGTTGAGTTTAAGATCTAATTACTTTTTTTTTTTTTTTTTTTTTTAAACGGCAATCTTCACCGCCTGGCTGACATACCATATAAAGTAGGAATCAGACCAAACAAGAAGCACTGCACTCAGTTTTATTTTTCCACGCCGTGTCTTTAAAATAACCAAATTAATTTGACCCCAGTATTATTAATGGAGTTTTTGCGCTAACTTGCTGCTAATGACGTCTTGCTTTAACAACCAAATAGATGCTTAAGTCTATTCAATTGACTATATTTTAATCACATTACAACATGCTGTATTATGCTGGACGCTGTAAAAAGAACCTTATGAAATTAAAAATAGTCTTATAAAGCTTTCAACGGAAGTTCATCGTAGGCTGAAAAACACTAGCTATGCATATAGCCCATTAATGCTGCTATGATGTTGGGTTTTCTAATTAAAAGAGGCGTTTTCTGTACAAATGAACTGATCTAAATATTACAGTGTTATGTAAATTGGTTATATACTTGTTAGGATTAAAGTGTTTGTAAAAAAAAACCTAACAAATCTGTCTCTCTCTCTGCATTCACAGCCGCTGAGCCCCATGACCTTCACTAAACACACAATACAGACCCATTCAAAACAACTGCATTCATCATCTGCACAAAAACCACATCGCTCTCTGACCCCCGTGAGAAAAGAGCTTCAGATTGATAAATACTTCAGATCTGAAAGTCAAAGAACGGCTTTTCACAAGGGCTGTGCGAAACGTCGAAATTATCCCTGATGTACGGATCACAATGGTTTGCAGTGCTTCAGTTCAGAATCTGAACCTGTGTCTGTGTTTGTCTGTCATTAACGTTATTATCTTCTGTTCAGCAGTAGCATGTAAATGTGCGTCTCTGAAGCAAGGGTGGACATGCTGTTTCTTTGGGGACAGAAATAAATGTTGGGCTTGTTTGGTCATTCTGAGTGTGCCTCACACAAGTGAGTGGAGTTGACAAACCACCTGTAGAAAACACTCTAGGGAAGTATGTGATTTCTGACGCAGCCTCAGTGTTGAGGACACCAGTGAAGAAAGCATCTCCACACATGCAGCAGACAGGTCAGCTGGCTCTGAAATAACTTCATTCATTCAGATTCACCGAGCATCAACTCAATAAACGTGCTGACAAAACCTCCGCATCAGGCCAGAGGAGAGTGTGCGACGCGTCCGACAGAACGATACGCAGGACTGGATTAAAAATCCATACCGCTGCATCAGATGAAACACTAAAGCGCTTGACGTGCTTGTCAGATATTGATTCTCCGCGCATAATCTGAGAAACTTCAACTAGGAGAGCGAGAGAGAGAAAAAAAAAACGCTGTCCGAAGACAATACCTGTCTGCTGTAAATAGATTTTGTAGCGAGTCTGCAAAATAAGCACGCCGCGCTCTCGCAGCTGCTGTGATAAGCAAGTTGCGTGCGCGGCCGAAGCTGTGATTTAACACAGACACAAGGCCCTCGGTGACCTGTCAGCAGCACTAGCAGATACGGCTCTGCAGATGGGGAACGCTGCTGCGCGCACACGCACACACACACATGAGAAATGAGAGAAATATCTCGCATGTCTCTGGTCTTGTGCATCATTCATCAGCAACAAAAAAAGAAAAACTATTTAAATGCTAAAAACTTTGTTCACTTATTTTTAAGTCCAAAGGGAAATAGCCTATTGTTTGTTTTTATTATTATTTATACTGTAATATTTGGTTACTGAGCAGCAGTGGTGTAAAGTAACTAATTCAATACTCAATATTACTTTTTATCAGGAATTGTAATGTACTGAGTAGTTTTTAAAATGTGTACCTTTAGGGTGCTTTCACACCTACACTTTTGTTTGGGAACCCGTCTTGTTTGCCCAGTTAGCGCGGTTCGTTTGGCATATGTGAAACCACCAATCGCTCTCGGATCCGCGCCAAATCAATCGCTCCAAAATCGCTTGAGTGAGGTGGTCTCGGCTCGATTGAAACGAACCCTGGAGTGGTTCGATTGCAGTGAGAAAGCGATCCGATCACGGTTATATCACAGTGTTTTATGGATATGTAATAGGCATACGGCTATATGAAGAGAGAACTACGAGTAGGGCGGGAAGTTTTGAGAGTCTCCGGATGCCAGCAAACGAGTGATGATCTCCCGGTAACCTCGCGTCTCCCTCCCGGTCCTCAAATAGGCATCATCGCGCACCCTTCTCACCGCTCCCCACCACATCTCTCCTCCCCTCCACGTCGCGCGCACCTTGTCAAACACCATCAAACCACCACCTCTCCTGACAGCTGAGCGGGACGCTGCAAAATAAACTCTGACACTCTGACCAATGAGAGGAGAGTTTACTCGCACATGACTTGTTTTAGCTCTTTTGGTCCGTTTAGAAACTTTGCAGTGTGAAAGCGAACCGCTCCAAGAGCAAAGAGCAACAATGTAACATTTGTAATCTCCGTTTCGGAACAACTCAATCGATTCACAGGTGTGAACGCACCCTTACTCTCACTTGAGTACATTTTTTGTGCAGTAGCTGTACTTTTACTCCACTACTTTCCTTCAATCTGCAGTCACTACTTTATTTTTTCTTGTCTATGGGGATCAGAAAAATCAGTCCTGTAATTCCTGTCCAATCAAATCACACATAGAAGGTAAATCGCCTCATAATGAACTACCTTAAGATTTATAAATGCAGGAAACTCTTTGGAAGCATTAAAAGTGTCCAAGAAGACGTCCAAAATCAATATCAGTATTTGACATCAATAGGATGTTGGTTTAAGATGTTGGCTCGACGTTGGATTTTGGTGACTTTCTAACACAACCTAAAATCAACCAAATATCAACGTCATTTAACGTTGTTATTGGACATCAAAATAACGTTGTCCTTAGTTGCTGACTAGACATTGAATTTTGGTCACCAGACATCACAACCTAAATCTAACCTAATATTAACGTCCTATGATGTTGAGTGTCTGCTGGCCAATAACTAGATGCACTACAGAATGTTACGTTTACACACATCCACAAATTACATGTAAACACATCAGCTCTTCACAGCGTAATACACACTACTCGAGTACTTTTAAAAGGGCTACTTTTTACTCATACTTTGAGTAAAATTTACACTTTTACTCTACTCACACTACATTTTTAGGCAAGTAATGGTACTTTTACTTGATTTTTCAATACTCTTTCCACCACTGCTGAGCAGCAATTAATAACACTTTAAAATATAAGGAGTTTTTATATGATTTTCTAAACGAGTAGAGTTTTGAAATTAATAATTGCATGATAATCCTGATAACCATGAAACTGTGATTATCCCTCAGACTATAACCGTACAACCAAAATCTATAATCGTTGCATTACTAAGCGTGACCCTTTATTTTAAGGTACAATTCCTACTATTACCTATGACTTTTGCCTCAATAAACTCCAAAAAAAATGTAAATCCTGCCAACATTTCCTCCTTTGTTCAAAACCGGTTTGAGTTTCTTTCTTCTGTTGAACACAAAGGAAGACATGCTGCAGAATGCTGACGGGGAAAAACAGCCATTGACTTACATAGTAGATTTTTTTCCTACTATACAAGTCAATGGCGACGCAGTGGAGCAGTGGCAAGCACGTTCGCCTCACAGCAAGAAGGTCGCTGGTTCGATCCTCGGCTCAGTTGGCGTTTCTGTGTGAAGTTTGCATGTTCTCCCTGCATTCACGTGGGTTTCCTCCGGGTGCTCCGGTTTCCCACACAGTCCAAAGACATGCAGTACAGGTGAATTGGTTAGGCTAAATTGTCCACAGTGTATGAGTGTGTGTGTGTGAATGTTTCCCAGAGATGGGTTGCGGCTGGAAGGGCATCCGCTGCATAAAAACTTGCTGGATAAGTTGGCGGTTCATTCCACTGTGGCGACCCCGGAGTAATAAAGGGACTAAGCTGACAAGAAAATGAATGAATAGAAGTTAATGGAAATTTCCAACATTTCGCAAAATATATTCAACAGTAGAAAGAAACTCAAATGAATTACAACCTACTTTCCCTTTTCATTACGGGGTGAACAATCCCTTTTAACTGAAGCGGTAAATAAATGTCATCAAAACAAAGCCTCATTTTAGCCAAGTCTGAACAAGTTGGAGAATCAGAAACAACAGCACTTCCCAGATGTGTTGCCAGTGTGTGCTGCTGTAGAGTCGCTGTGAGATCAACACAGACAGTGTTTACGTTCTCCCCGCTCTTACTGGGAATACGAGTCAACACATTTTAATTGTGGATCCACTCACTGTCAATGTTTGCTTATGCAGATGTTCATTAAAATGTAATAACTAGCTTCACGTCTGTAATAATGACTGTCCTGTGGACTGACTTTTCATGACTCAATCAAGCCACTGATTTTTCTTTTACTGAAAATTAGGGTGGTATCTGAAATCAAGCCTTATACCCTTTAGCTATTCCCTACATTAGTCCACTTAAAGCAGTGAATGTAAGCGAGTGAGCGAATTGCAGCACTACGGAGTGCACTGAAGGAATGGCGTCTTGTTTGTGTTTTGCTGCTTGATAAATCTCTCAGACAGATTAGAGTTTACACTTCTAGCTCAGACCCTGTGATTTAGCTGTCAATTAGTAACGATAAAACAAAGTATTTATATTTATATCATATATACAAACGTTGATTTAACAATTAATTAATATATTGTTTAGAAACTTACACCGATACGATTCCGCTGTGGACGCCATCAACACAGAAATTCAATTGAGCACACAAACTCTCAAAGTGCATTATAGGTATTTTCTAGCTCAGGGGTTCCCAAACTTTTCACCCTGTGGCCCCCAAACTAACAATACCAGTAACTCACGTCCCCCAATACTTTCTGAAGTGGTTATGAATATATAAACCTTGCACACAACAACACACAAACACCAATAGGCCCAAGTCTATTCATGGTTTAATTTTGGAGAACGCCACTCGAAGTCCGCACTCCATGCTTAATTGTGGCCTGTATTTATTTTTAATGTACGTGCGTGCCGTAAAGGTGTCAGACAGTTTAACATGCTGCCATTAAATCAACCTGCTGCATCTCATGCTGTTGCTGTGTCTTTAAAATCGCGCAAGCACCCCAGGAGTGCCAAACAAGCGAAAGACTGACGGCTTTTTATTAGCATGTTGTTTTTTAATGTCTATTTTTAACATGTTCACAATGTTACTATTAACTACTAGCTTGTTCTTCAGTAGGTTATGGATTAATGGTTATGATAGGTTAATAAAATTAATTTGATTTTTGGAAATCGCCAAGCGACCCCTCCTCGTTGTCCTACGACCCCCACTTTGGGAACCACTGCTCAGTACCCACGTTATTGTGGCGCTTTTTGGGATTGATTGAGTGCTCTTCAGAACGTCTACTATGGTTTTGGGCCCCTTTACAAAGTACAGTTGAAGTCAGAATTATTAAACCCCTATACAGGTATTAACCTACCTGTATATTTTCCCCAATTTTATTTGGGCAGCTAATGGACTTGTTGAGGTAAAGGATTTATATGAAGACGGCATATTCTCATCTTTTTCATTTCTATCCACTAAACGCAATCTCCCCAACAGTCATTAGTTTAGTTTCTTTCAGGTGAGACACTTTAAGAAATCATTTCCCCACTTTCCTAACCGCCCTCCTGAACAACATCTTGACTATTTCTTTCAGTACAGATACGTGTCAGAAACATTTAATATCAGCAATTTATCACTTAATAAGAACCCTAAATGAAAACCCTATAGTTTCTCTCAAAGAATCTTGGGAAAAGGACCTTGGTGTTGATATTACAGAAGAACAATGGGAGGATATTTTAAAGATGGTCCACTCCTCTTCTATATGCGCCAGACATGGCCTAATGCAATGTTAAGGTGCTCCACAGAGCTCATTTAACCATTGCCAAATTAGCCAAAGTTTTCCCTGATATAAGTGATGCCTGTCATCGCTGTAAGTCTCCTGCTAACCATCTTCATATGTTCTGGAGTTGCCCTCAATTGAACAATTTCTGGTCCAGTGTTTTTGACACACTTAATAAATCTATTAACATTAATCTAGACCAGGGGTGCCCAAACTCGGTCCTGGAGGGCCGGTGTCCTGCATAATTTAGATCTAACCCCAATTAAACACACCTGAACCAGCTAATCAAGCTCTTTCTTGGTATGGTAAGTGTTTTGAAGGAAGTTGGAGCTAAGCTATGGAGGACACCGGCCCTCAGGACTGAGTTTGGACATCCCTGATCTAGACCCTAACCCCTTGACAGCCCCTTTTGGTATTTCAGACAGAGTTGACTTTACTGTTGCATCTAGCCAGGTCGTTGCTTTTTTCTACTCTTTTAGCTAGATGAGCCATTCTTATTAAATGGAAACAGGTGATTCCTCCATCACATGACATGTGGATCCGAGAAATCTTTAGTTGCATAAAATTTGAGAAATTAAGATGTTTACTTGCAGGATCTATCAAGTCTTCTCACAACACCTGGAACCCTGTTTTGGCCTATATCAAAGGCTCACCCTGTTAAGTTGATGTCAGATCTAATACACAGTAATTCATTGGAAAGAGGAAATATTGACTCCCTAATGTGAACTTAATTTTTTTTGCTCTTATTGTAAACTTGCTCAGTTATAATTTTTTAAAATAATTTCTTTTAATTTTTCTTTTCTTTTTCTTTTCTTTTAGAGGATATGTTTTTTGTAATTCATACATTCAATTTATTTTGAGGGGATACGATGTTGCATTGTCTTGTTAAACACCAATAAAAACAATTATAGCAATAACATTTGAGCACCTTTATGGTAATTTCTGTCAAGCACATGAACACAATAGCCAATCAGCAGTGATTAAATACAATGTAAAAAAACTAATTTTACAGAAAATAATCTTTTTATTATATTTATTTTATATTTATTTAAAAAAATATTTTTTACAGTAATTTTTTGTCATTTTAAATTATATTTAAAACTTAGTAAAATGACAAATAATTTCTCTAAATTAACTGTTTGACTTTCATTTTATGTACTTTGTCATTAAAGACAAATTACTGACATTTTAGTTTTTTATACAGGGAAATTACATTATTATTTCTACAGCATTTTTCTGTTAATTTAAATTCTATTAAAAAGTCTGTAAAAATTTGCATACAATATCTGTAAATTAACAGCTTGACTGTTATTTTATGTACTATATAATTAATGACACATTACAGCAATTTTCCTGTTTTATACAGGAATCTAGGAAAATTCTGTAAAATAACAGTGTTTTTCCGTAAATATTTTAATTTATTAAATGTATTTGATCATAATAATCTAGGAAAAGTCTGTAAAATAACAGTGTTTTTCAGTAAACATTTTAATGAAAATATCTGTAGATTTATTATTTTTTGCACTTTATTTTAACAAGAATTTTTACCATAATTTCATGGTTTTTGTTTGGCAGCCGTAGCTGCCGGTCATTTGACCTTTTACATTTTTTAGTGTATGCACTTAAAATGTTTGCTGGAAATAGAATTTTAAAAATGTCAGTACTGAATATCGACTTGTTCCAAATTCGATACTTTTGGCAACCCTTCGACAATAGACCAAAATAATAGAGATTACGTTTTTATCCAAAATCGAGCAGCCCTACTACAGCTTGAGGCTGATTTCAGATACAGCCTATGTGTCCAAAAACGAAAAGAAAAGCCTGAAATATTGTTCACACGGATCACACTGACCCTCAGAGCATAAGGCTCATTTCTGCCAGCCCCATTAGATGAAGCATAGATTCACTCGCACTTCTCCGAGGCAAAACCCTTCGGTGTGGAAGACAGAACAGACACTCGCTCATATATTTCTCAACTGAACATTACTTTACATCTCATCTCGGGCATTACGTCCACACCGATGATGACACACGGCCAGAAATCGGCCAAAATAACAACTCCAGCGTTATATTCAAATCATGGCCTCGCATAGACGCCTTGTTAAAGACACAGTGAAGACCTTGTTTTTCGCTCAGCTGTAAAAGCGTAACACACACACACACACAGATGGAGTGAGAGTGCGCGGCTGTAATTGTGCAGCACACAAGGAGATGAAATGTGCAGAATTTGCTATTGTGTCTTGAGCGCAAGGTTTTCCTTTAAAAGCGTCCTTTAAAAGTCAGCACGCCAACTTCTCCAAAGAAATGCAAAAGAAGGCCGGCCATTTGTCCTTCTCTATAATCATGTTTCTGTGACTGCCTCAATGAAATTTGCTCCGAATAAAAGAATCACGATGTGGCTTATTATTACAAACACAAGTCAAGCACTTTTTTTACGTTGAAAGCCCCTTCTGGAGGAATTCTGGGAAGAGCTTGGTGTGTGTGTGTATGTGTGTGTGTGTGTGTGTGTGTGTGTGTGTGTGTGTGTGTGAGTGTGTTTGCGGGGCTAAAAAGACACAGCTAGCTCAATAATTCAATATACAGTGCTCAGCATAAATAAGTACACCCCCCATTTTGGAAACGTATATTTTTATCCATTTCTCAGTGAATATAGCCAATATAGTTTCAGTGTTTATAAACAAAAAAGAATTATTAAACCAATATATTCATTAAAATTAGAGTTTGGTCATCAAATGTCTTGACTCCTGTTATTAGAAGGTAAAATTACAAGCTACAGAAGTTCAACTAAACTTGAGACTTTTCACGTTTATTCATTTTATTTATTGATTCCCTTAACATATTATATAACAAACTGGTGTCATTCGTTTGTGCCGATAAAATAAACACTTGATCTATCTTCGTTGTTTAGATATAATTGAAATGTTTCAGGAGTCGTGACGTCACTCTCCACTCAATTTCCGCTAAATCACACAAAACTGGCGTCATTCGTTTGTGCTGGTTTGTGCCGTGAAAATAAAAACTTTATCTATTTTCGTTGTTTAGATATATTAAAATATTTCGGGAGCCGTGACGTCACTTTCCACCCTATAATTTCCTCTAAATCACACCAAACTGGCGTCATTCGTTTGTGCTTGATTTGTGCCGTTAAGTTAAACACTTTATCTATTTATGTTGTTTATATATAAAAAATACTTCGGAAGCCGTGACGGCACTCTCCACCACATTTCCTAAATCGCACCAAACTGGTGTCATTCGTTTGTGTCTGATTTGTGCCTTTAAAATAAACACTTTAACTATTTTTATTGTTTAGATTTTGCCTAATCAAAACACTTTGGGAGCCGTGACGTCACTCTCCACCACATTTCCTCTAAATCGCACCAAACTGGCGTCATTCATTTGTGCTGGTTTGTGCCGTTAAGTTAAACACTATCTATTTACGTTGTTTATATATAATACAATACTTCGGAAGCCAGGACGGCACTCTCCACCACATTTCCTCTAAATTGCACCAAACTGGTGTCATTCGTTTGTGTCTGATTTGTGCCGTTAAAATAAACACTTTATCTATTTTTATTGTTTAGATCTTGCCTAATAAATACACTTTGGGAGCCGTGATGTCACTCTCCAACACATTTCCTCTAAATCGCACCAAACTGGTGTCATTCGTTTGTCCCTGATTTGTGCTGTTAAAACAAACACTATCTATTTTCGTTGTTTAGATATAATAAAATATTTTGGGAGCTGTGACGTCATTCTCCAACCCATTTCCTCTAAATCGCACCAAACTGGCGTCATTCGTTTGTGCCCGAATTGTGCCGTTAAAATAAACACTGTATCTGTTTTCCTTGTTTAGATATAGTTAAAATATTTCGGGAGCCGTGACGTCACTCTCCACCCTATAATTTCCTCTAAATCGCACCAAACTGGCGTCATTCGTTTGTGCCGTTAAAATAAACACTATCTATTTTCGTTGTTTATATATAATAAAATACTTCGGAAGCCGTGACTGGCGTCATTCGCTTGGGCTGGTTTGTACCGTTAAAATCAACACTTTATCTATTTCTGTTGTTCAGATATAATTAAAATATTTCGGGAGCCATGACACCCTATACACCCCGTTTCCTCTAAATTGCACAAAACTGGCGTCATTCGTTTGTGCCCGATTTATGCCGTTAAAATAAACACTTTATTAATTTTCGTTGTTTAGATATAATTAAAATATTTCGGGAGCCATGACAACACTATACACCCCGTGTTCCTCTAAATTGCACCAAACTGGCGTCATTCATTTGTGCCCGATTTGTGCCGTTAAAATAAACACTTTATTTATTTTCGTTGTTTAGATATTGCCTAATCAAAACACTTCCGAAGTCGTGACGTCACTATCCACCCCCTTATTTCCTCTTAATTGCACAAAACAGGTGTCATTCGTTTGTTTATCTATTTTCGAAAAACAATGCTTAATATCTCAGAACCCAAACTAGCACAAACGTTCATTTTTACGGCACAAACAATCACAAACGAATAGCATAGTTTCGGGGGATTATTTGTTTTTATGGGGTGCCAACTTTACGGAGGTAAGATAGTATCATTTTTAAATATTTAAATTTTTCGGTATTTTTGACAACACTACAATGGTAAAAACCCTCAGCAATTGACTGCAACAAGAATCTCATATTAACACACAGCTAAGCTTCACTGTCATGTGCTTGGGTTAAAGAGACGCAGCTAACCCATTTGGTGAGAGGTCATTGGGTCAATTACTCCAACACAGATGTCCCGCACAGATGTTTATGATGATGAGGATGATGATGATGATAATAAGCGGCATGGATTTACGACTCACCTTTCTCCGCATGTCCCATTTGAGCTGCGTCCAGAGAAAGAGAAAAAGAGCGATAGCAGGGATTAGCTCACTCTCTGAAAGCAGCCAGCGCTGATCCCGCTCTTCATTTCCATAACACGCTGGCATAATTACAGCAGTCACTAATCAATCTCAGCCTCCTCACGTAATTTGCCATTTGTCATCCGTTGTTTTTGATTACTCTAATAGAATTAATCCCAGGGTTAGACTCGCTGATTAATTAATCAGCAATTACATAGACAGCTGTATCACACACACCAACCCCTGCAGACGGAGATGTGATACGGGTTACACAGATGTGAGCCTCGCAAGATTAGAGAGCCATTCGACAGGTCCCAAAACATCCAAACGAGAACAGGAGAAACTTATTTATACATGCAGCAGTACAACCTCTTTTGAAAATGAATGTTTGTATCCATTTCTCTGTGAATATAGCTAATAGTTTAAAGAAAATGGCTTTATTTGTTGTTATTTATAGCTTATCGTTTTTAGGAATAGAAATAAAATACATGTAATAATGCAGATATTAAATATAATTTATTATTTCAAATAATTTTATTGAAATTGATAAATTATAAAGTACAAACTTTCAACTAAATTTGTTTTTTAAATTATTATTTAACATGTTTTTTACAATTATTTTTGGTGTAGTAATATTTGGACTATGATCTTCGGTTTGTATTTTAGTTATTACATATATATATATATATATAGATTTATATACATTATATATAGATTTATATACATTATATATATATATATATATATATATATATATATATATATATATAGATTTATATACATTATATATATATATATATAGATTTATATACATTATATATATATATATAGATTTATATACATTATATATATATTTATATATATATTTATATACATTATATATATATATATATGGCTGATTCCAGCGTTATGGACGTGACATTTGCAGTAAAAAAATGAAACGTATATTCTCGGAGAATGTATATGTTAACAGTATACTGAAATATATGTTTATATTTTTCTTACCCCTTGACCATGGAGTTCAGGCATCAAAAAAATATCAGTCTATGCAGGTGTTTTATATTTAAAATGACGGCAAAATGAATGCGTTACGGACGTGACAAAAAAAAGACATGAGTTTTGTGAGTTGACATACTTTGTGAAAATTCTGTGAATAAAAATGCAGAAGCCAAAAAAATATATAACAGTCAAAAAAATAAGGGTTGGCTCTGCATGGAACATATATAATTAATTTTATTTAGTTTTTCATTTTTGCATTATTGAGGAAAAACTATCGTTACGGACGTGACTTGTCTTCGTTACGGACGTGACTGCTGTGAAATTGACAGTTGACACATTATGAAAATCAGATAAATGCTTTCAAAACTTGACCAAAGACCTATTTGTGGATATCTGTTGGGTGTGTAAACCAATAAACTTTAACCTCTGAGACATCTGAATGGTAAGGTTGCACAATTAATCAAACTTAAATAGATATCACCTTGTTATATTTAATTCGTATTATGGCATGTGTGTTGTTAAAGGTTAACGCACGTTCGAATGTTCAAAACTCAATTCGGTAACAATGTTGCATGCTAACATGGTGGTTTTATACTCTGAATAATATAAAATTGATAATAAACATAATCAGCTATAATGGGCCTATAGCAGGCTCCTAAAGTTAGTGTTTCCAGACAAACCTGAATTAAATCATTGCCCGACTGTTGCGCAAGACCGTGTCTACGTGGAGAATAATTAAAATCTAGTTTAGTCACACATATGGCAATATTATATTTGACAAAGTTTATTTTAGTTTATTCTAGTTAATGTGTTAGTTAATGGAATAAATAATTTAATTTCTCCACTCGCGCTTGCTTTCTTTTTCTCGTCGGCAGTCACTTCAGGACAGGTTGCAAAAAGTTCATACGCACCAGGGTGAGAGAGAAAACTTTAAAACTTAAGAAAGGTTTTGTGTAGGCTATGTTAAACAAGCATAGAAAAATAGTCATTGGTTGTAGGCATGTGCGATGGATGACTATAATGTTTATATTTTTAGGCTATAGTTTATAACCGATTGTGTAAAATATTGAATTAAATATTTACAGCTGCAGGTCCTATCGATTTTCTAACAAATTTAATACTCATATAATGTAGTTAAAGCTTAGATCTATATCAAGATTTTATTCTTATTTTATTCTTATTCTTATTAATATAATTTTAATAAGCACTCAAGCGCATTTGCCGGGTGCTGGAAATCTTTGAAAATGTTTCAATTTTAATGTAGGCTATAGCCAATTTTCAAGCTTTGAAAGTGCTTAGATTTTGGATAAAGGGCTTGGAAAATGAATTGTGTCGCTTTGATAAATTTATCTTTATAAATAGTTATTTATTTAATGAAATAAAAAACATATTTATGCTCTGCATGAAATGAAAACTCCGCTGTGGCCTGACCCGCGGCGTGCGCATCTTGAGCAGTGGGAAAAGACCAAATGCATGGAGGTTATTGATTATGCGCCTTGCGCGCCTCGCGTTTTGTCATTGCGCGCTTTGTGCGCTCCAGAAGAAAAGCATATTACCTCAGTGGCGTCTTTCATTCTTCAATCAAACGAAAGCAGAGGCGGGGTTTCCTTGGAGGTGACAGCAGTGTCAAGATGACTACGGCGAACTTTTTGATGACGGAGAGACTTGTGGTCGCTGTTTTTAAGTCATCCAAAGTTGTATGACTTTACAAATCTTGAATTTCATAATGTCATTTAAAAAATTCAATTATGAAAACATTGACAGCAACACTTGCGCACAATAGACCAGCTGATTCAGTTGCTATCTATAGTGACATTCAAAAGAGCACCGTGCTTCTTTTCTTCTTGTCAACATAAAATGCATTGCGGAGCGCCTCACGTCTCTGCAATGAAGAAGCGCGTTCGTTGTGATCGGCTTCTATGAGCAACACATATTTGTTAACTCGCATGACAGTAACACGTGCAAACACACGTGCTTACAGATGTTTTTTGCCAAAAAAGCAAAATGAAAGAAGGATATTCTGGCCACAGTTTGACACAGGAGTTGACGAACCAGCGCTGATCCTGGTCGTCTGTGCTGCCTGGAGCCGCGTCATAAACTCAACTAGGCATATTCATGATTTAATGCAGACTACAATCAACAAACCACCCTTTTTTCCATTTGGAAAATAACAGTTATTAATAGTTCTTATATACATTTTAAATAGCCTAATCTACAAATCAAACAAAGACAAATATTTTATGATAACTTCGCACCAAACTGATGCTTTCATTTTACAGCTTATAAAACATGTATGCAAATTAATGCAGTATCACATGTAAATAACAAAATTGTTATATGCTTAGCCTATACTTTACAAAATGTATAGGTTCAAAGCCTTATGGTTCATTGTTATCTTTCACTATAGGCAGCGCGTGCGCACATGAACCGCAAGTAAGACGGAGGAAATAGGTTAAGTCATAATCATAATTAAGATATAATGTTTAAACCAATGACTTCTATTAAAAATGTTGACAGGTTTTGTAATATTATAACAGCGAAGCATTAATTGAATGCATTTTTTTTCGTAAGGTAGCCTAATATTTAATTGACGGAAAAAACACGATTGGACAAACAGTCTATGCCGGTTCCTAAAAAGGATTCAGTTAATGTTTTCGTTTTGTAATCTTAATTTGTCATTTAAGTGAAAAAGATCTAGAGCAGGATTTATTTATTTATTTATTGTTAGTTTATTCAGTTTTTCTATGCTGCTAAAAAACACTGCAGGTGCGTGAATATGCTCGTTCTGTATGCTGTTCGCATGTTAAAAATAACCTAAATCAGTATTTTAAAATGCAATATTTAATGTGTCAGACAAAATTGGCACGTCAATTTTTTTTATTAAATAATATTTTGATATTAATCTGTTAACGGTTAATATTCGGTTAACCAGCGGTTGTTTGTTGGCAAAATGAATCGAAATCAGCATTCCTAGTTTGGCATAAATTGTATCTCAACTATTTGATCTATTATTTGACAGTCAGTTACCCTATCTACAAAAGAAACAAGAAGTGCTTCAACACAAGGTGCTGCATCGCAAAAACACCAAGATTATGCGCCAATTATGGCAATATGTAAAATGTTGTTTTCTTATTAAACATTTATTTCTGAAATGTTACTAAAGTGGTTTATAGTTAAATGAAATGTTCAGTTCTTGATATAACATATGGATGTTATGTAATGTAAGTCAGTAATTGTAATGCAGCATCATAATGAACAAATATGCGCTAGTCATTGGCTTATATTAATAAGGAGTTCAAAAATGGTCACGTCCGTAACGCAAAATTGTGGTTGTTTAGAGCAAAGACCTGAGATGAGTTGGCGATCATAATTAGTATGGACATATTTTGGCTTTGTATACAAAGTTTCATTTTATTTGTTATAATATTTATTCCACAATATAAACTTTTTCATTAAATCGTTACGGACGTGACACGTGACCGAAGCTGCGTGATGTCTTAAATATGTAGCTCATAAATCAAAAGGGCAATAATGTTATGAAAAAGTAAGGATAATTATTTATACTACAGACTTCAATCCTTCTGCAGAATGATTACTGTTAACATAAAGCATGGAAAAGGTGAGTCTTGAACCCTTTTTTGAAAGCACGAAAAGTGGTTGGATGATAATGAAACTTACCATTGGCACAATCCTCATATTTCATGGATAAACAAAACAATTTCCTTAAAAATTCAACAAGAGCACATTATTACAATAAAATATAGACCTTAATAAGCAAATTGAAATAGGTTTTGTTATTTTGGTCAAAAGTTTATTTTTTCATGATAAGGTTGACATTTTCATGGAATTGCTCATATATATATATATATATATATATATATATATATGTATGTATATATATATATATATATATATATATATATATATATATATATATATATATATATATATATATATATATATATTTATTGTAATTATTAGCCTTCAATAATAAAAAATAGTCCAAAATTATACATGTATAATTTACAATTTACTACTATCTCGTCGTTTATTAGCATGCATACTACCCGCATTTTATATAAAGCACATATTAGTGTCTGAAACTGCATATCCTGAACCCTTCATCATAGCTAACATAACTAATGTCTATAAGCAGGGTGGTCATAGACCCCTATATGAATATAAGCCTTATAAATAATTACAAATCTGAAAAAGTGTGACCGTCATGTTGCTATTTTTTTCATAATTGTACACTTGGACAAATAAAGAAATCTTCATTTAATTAATATCAGCTCTTATTTCCCCTCATATCTGTATGAGAAAAGTACTTTACTGATTGAAAATATTTGCCTAAAATGTTGCGGTGTGCTGTGATGCTTTAAGGTCATTTTTGTGCTCCAGATAAATCTGATCGAGCTGAATTTTCTTTATTTGTTTTTAAATACACACTTATTAAATATGATACTGAACCTCACAAAAATAAAATGTCAGACTTGGAGAACTGACTTGAGGAAATAAATACAGTTTTAGTAATGCATTAGGTCACATTTCTTGTAAAGATACATAGCTTTTTTGCCTAAAGATCTAAAATAATTCCTCGTTGGGGTTTATATTAGAGTCATTTCTACTTAAATGAAACTAAAATAAATGAAATATTACAATTTAAAAGCAAATTACGAAGAATACAACAACATGTTTCCAAAAGAAATAGTTACAGACTCTGAGGATTGTGTTACTGAGATGCTTTCAGGAGTCCTGTTGCATATTACCATCAGTTTTCGTGTGTTTTTTTGTTCATGTCAGGGATTACAGTAATGTTTACACACCACACGCTCGCGGGTTTGGGAGTTTTGAACGCGTACAGATATCCTCCTGTTCTACAGAGCTTTTTTTACAACAGGAGAATGGAGTTTTAGTATTTCTGTTGCAAACAAATGTTAAATTCCCAAATGAATCGATTGTAAATCCGGACAGAACCCCCAGCCGGTTTGCTGAGCGGTGTTTGGTAAAGTACTTTGGTTCCGCGGCGGATACCTGTGTGTGTGTACTCACTATTCTCCAGCACAAACCATCAACACACACACACACACACACACACACACACACACACACACACACTGACAAAGAAAGAGATTTCTCCATAAAAACAGCCATGAGTGAAGTTGTACGGTAAAACCGTGTGCTCGTGCTCCGCAGAAAGGTGCGCATGCATTCAAAGCAACAGCCGTTAAACTTTTGCCCGTTCCGCTCCGGGGATCGGTAAAGGTGAATCTTTAGGCACTTACCGGGTGTGTACTGGGCTCCTGCGCCCCCAAACACCGCAAGCAGGAGCAATGTGCTCAAAATGATGGTATCCATATCTGTCGGCCGAGTTGAGAAAGTTTGTAAAAGTGTTGGGAAATGTTTCTTATTCCAGCCGATCCGCGCGCCCCATGCTCTCTCTGCGCGTCTCTCTCTCCGCTGCTGTGGTGCGCGCGCCCGGCGGGAGAGCGAGAGAGAAAGGGAGAGAGTGCGCGCGCGTGACGTCACCTGCGCGAAGAGTGGAGCGAGCGAGTGGAGAAGCGCCCCCTACTGACGGATATCACACACACACACACACACACACGCACACACACACACACACACACACACTGTATACACGCAACTGTAATGATGTTTCTACTGTGTACAGACTGTATATTCCCTCCTCCTCTCCTAAACTCAACCATCTCTGCAATCAATCTGCACTTCAACTTCTTCACTATACTCATCACATCAGCACTAAAACAATAAACACACACAGTCAAAAATTACTGTTACTGGTTGTATTTGGTCCCCACAATGTTATGAATACCAGGAGCATGCACACACACACACACACACACACACACACAAACACACTCACATACATTCTCACACTCTCACGTCTACTCACACACACACACACACACACACACACACACACACACACACACACACACACACACACACACACACACACACACTTTTACTCACATACATTCACACACACACTCTCACACTTACTCATACATACACACACATATACTCAAAAACACACACACATACATTTACTCACACACTCACAACAAAACACACACACATATAAACACGCATACTCACATACACAAACACCCTCATATACATTCACACACACTCTGTCACACTTACTCCTACACACACACACACACACTCAAATACAAACACGCATATACTACGTCACACTCACTCTCTCACACAGACTCACTCATTCCCAATCAAATATACACACACACACACACACACTTACACACATATAGTCACACACATATATACATTTGAACATACACTCTCACATCACACACTCTCCCTCAAACAAGAATGCATATATACACCACACACACACACCGGTGTGTTTAGTCCCAAGCATGAAACATCACACGTGTGTGTGTCTGTGTGTGTGTGTGTGTGTGTGTGTGTGTGTGTGTGTGTGTGTGTGTGTGTGTGTGTGTGTGTGTGTGCTCTCTCTCAGTTCATTTAATGCTCCATCTAACACTCAGTCAGTGTTCGGGTTTGTTGACATGTGAGTCGTGGAGGGTTTGGGAGCTAAAGCTGGACAGACATGACCAAAACATCTTAAATGACACAAGAAGCACTTTAGACACACACACACACACACACACACACACACACACACACACACACACACACGCACACACACACACACACACACACACACACACACACACACACACACATTTACATTTGTGGATGATCTAAATATAATAGCTGCTGATTGTATTCACGCATTATAGCTGTAAACGTTACCTGTCCTGTTCTACATGTGGAAACAATAACTCTTGCTGAATTTTCAAACCTGTAATATGAGCTTTCCTCCTCTACCATTGGTCGAATCTACACGAGGCCCCGCCCCAAACTCAGATCATTGGCTGACTCGAACTGAAAGAGCCATTATACCTGTTCCACACCTAGACAAACGGCAGCATGTCAATCATCTGTTTACAGTGTACTCATATTATATAAGGTGTTTAAATATGTATAAACTAAAGACGAGAAGCATTTTCAAACATCAGGATATTGATTTTCCTACCATATTAGAAAGAATTACCCTCTTCATGTATTGTTATTATTATTATTATTATTATTATTATTATTTATGAACAGATATTATCGTGTTTTTATCGATTTATCGATTGCTAGACCCTAAAATACCATTGCAAACTGTCTAAAACCCTTGTGAGAGATGTCTGATGTCATGTTAAAATAATTTGTCAGCAAAAATAAATTAAAAAATCAAATAAAAAGTATTTTTATCATTTGAATTTACATAAAATTTAGTACCATCAATCATCATTCATTCATTTTCTTCTCGGCTTATTCCCTTTGGAATGAACCGCCAACTAATCCAGCATGTTTTACGCTGCGGATGCCCTTACAGCTTCTCCCACAGTCCAAAGACGTGGGGCACAGGTGAATTGGATAGGCTATAATAATAATAATAATAATAATAATAATAATAATAATAATAATAATTATTATTATATATATATATATAACATAGAAATGCATATATAATAAAAAATATATATATAATAAAATATATATATAATAAAGGGGCTAAGCTGAAATTTAATTAATGAATGAATAAATGAATGTGCAATAAATATACTTGCAAAATAATTACATTCATCGGCCACTTTATTAGGTACACCTGTCTAACTGCTCTTTAACGCAAATTTCTGATCAGCCAATCACATGGCAGCAACTCAATGCATTTAGGCATGCAGACATGGTCAAGACGATCTGCTGCAGCTCAACCCAAGCATCAGAATGGGGAAGAAAGGGGATTTAAGTGACTTTGAACGTGGCATGGTTGTTGGTGCCAGACGGGCTGCTCTGAGTATTTCAGAAACTGCTGATCTACTTGGATTTTCACGCACAACCATCCATTTAAACAGAGGTCAGAGGAGAATGGCCAGACTGGTTCCAGCTGATAGAAAGGCAACAGTAACTCAAATAAGCACTCGTTACAACCGAGGTCTGCAGAAGAGCATTTCTGAACACACAACACGTCCAACCTTTAGATGGTCGGGTCCGAATTTGGTGTCAACAACATGAAAGCATGGATCCATCCTGCCTTGTATCAGCGGTTCAGGCTGGTGGTGGTGGTGTAATGGTGTGGGGGAGATTTTCTTGGCACACTTTAGACTGATTAGTACCAATTGAGCATCATGTCAACGCCACAGCCTACCTGAGTATTGTTGCTGACCATGTCCATCCCTTAAAGACCACAGTGTCTCCATCTTCTGATGGCCACTTCCAGCAGGATGAAGCACCATGTCATAAAGCGCGAATCAATCCAATATAGCAGCTTTATATATATATATATATATATATATATATATATATATATATATATATATATATATATATATATATATATATATATATATATATGACGTTTCAGCTCAAAATACCTGCCCCTTTTCGGCTTTTGATCCTAATTGTGGTGTTTTGGTGACTGTCGCTTTAAATTCAAATGAGATTGTGCGCTTTTCAAAAGAGGGCGGAGCAACAAACACCTGTGCGTCAGCACATTGGCAGATTTACGACTCCATGGCGGATGGCAGCTTCTCACTCAGGGCTGTTTATGCTAATGAGGGAGAGACGGTCACTAGTGGGCGGGGCTTTCCCCCTCTGATGACACGTACAAAGCAAGAATGTCAATCAAAGTGTTTTCATCAAGTCTGATTACAACAAATACAATGACATATTTTCTGTCCATTATCAGCTGGATATTTCACCCACTGCTGCCACACATCTGTGTTTAAACCCCATATAAAAGTGTTTTTTGCATAATAGGTGCCCTTTAAGACTAGATTTGTGGTCCAGGGTCACGGATTAGTCATGTTCCTATGTGTGTATGCATTTATTTAATTTCTGATTGTATTTATATATGCATACATGCTTTATATAATCACTACTTTATTCTTTGTTTATGTAATGCGCAGTGCTTTAGTGCTACATTGCAAGTCGTGCCAATAAAGTTCATTTAAATAAAAATAATAACAATAATTGAGAGAAAGAGAGAGGGAGAGAGAGGGGGGAAGGAAAAACTAAGAATACACGGCAAACAACAAAGTGAATGAGTGAGCCGCTCGAGGCTGCAGGTACTGCGAGAAAATGAAAGAGAAAAAAACATAGACGAGCGCTTCAAACAGTCGCTTTGATAAACAAGGTTATGTGTATATAGTACCAGAGGAGTAAAGGTAGGCCAGGTTTATTAAAATAGCTGTTTTCATCTGCGCTTCCCCCTCTGCTTTGCTCCTCTCCCAGTTTGGAGCAGACTCTTCGCAGAGCAGCCCAATGCGCTCCAGACCCAGACCATCCGCTGAAAGACTGAACCCTGCAGTGTCTCGGGAACAACCTCATTTATTAGCTCTGGTTACTATGTGTGGCACGGTGGCTCAGTGGTTAGCGCTGTCGCCTCACAGCAAGAAGGTTGCAGGTTTGAGTTTCGGCTGGGCCAGCTGGCATTTCTGTGTGGAGTTTGCATGGTCACTAGAGGGCGGGGCTTACCCCCTCTGATGATGCGTACAAGGGGAGAATGTCAATCAAAGTGTTGATCAAGTCTGATGATAACCAATTAAACTAGAAAAGTAAAGCTCGTGAATAAACGTTAAGGTGGCTTGAGAAAGTCTCGCCTGAAGGTTTGAAGAAGTTTCAAAGTTTAAATAATTAAAGTAGTTTTAAAGAAGTTTGAAACAGTCGGCATAGATAGACACCTACATATAGGTTAGCATGTTTCTAGTGTGGGTTGGCATGTTTTTTGCCAAGTGGTTGCTAGGGTGTTTCTAGGTGGTTGTTAGGGTATTCTGAATAATTGCCAAGCCGTTGCTAGGGTGTTCTGAGTCATTACTAAGGTGTTAGGTGGTTGCTAGGGCATTCTGAGTGGTTGCTAGGTGGTTACTAAGACGTTGCTAGGGTGTTTTGGCCGGTTTTTAAGAGCGTCACTAGGTGGCTGCTAAGGTGTTTTAGGTAGTTGCTAAGCCATGTTCTGAGTGGTTGCTAAGGTGTTCTAAGTGGTTATTAAAGTGTTGCTAGGCGGTTGCTAATGTGTTCTAAATGGTTGCTAGGCAGTTACAAAGGTATTGCTAGGGTGTTCTGAGTGGTTACTGAGGCATTGCTAGGGTGTTCTAGGTGGTTGTTAAGGCATTGCTAGGTGGTTGCTAAGGTGTTCCGAGTGGTTGTTAGACGGTTGCTAGGGTGTTCTATGTGGTTGCTAAGGCATTTCTAGGTGGTTGTCAGGGTGTTCTAGGTGGTTACTAAGGTGTTACTAGGTGGTTCATATGGTGTTCTGAGAGGTTTCTAAAGTGTTACTAGATGGTTGCTAAAGTGTTGCTAGGCGGTTGCTAATGTGTCGAGGGATGTCGAGGGAGCTGTCGCGGATTCTGACGCCTTAGACACGGATATAACTGAGGGGGTGGGTGGTGATGGTAGTGTCACGGACGCCGACCTCTCTTTTCTGCCGTCCTAGTTTGGACATAACTGAGGGCGTGGGTGGTGAGGGTAGTGTCGCGAACGCCAACCTCTCTTTTCTGCCGTCCTAGATGCGGATATAACTGAGGGCGCGGGTGGTGAGGGTAGTGTCGGGGATGGCGCCCTCTCTATTCTGCCGCCCTAGACGCGGATATACCTTAGGGTGCGGGTGGTGAGAATTAGTGTTGTGAGCGCCGCCCTCTCTATCCTGTCGCCCTAGACGCGGATATAACTGAGGGCGCAGGTGGTGAGGGCAGTGTAGGGGACGTCGCCCTCTCTATTCTGCCGCCCTAAATGCGATTATAACTGAGGCCGCGGGTGGTGAGGGCAGTGTCGGGGACGTCGCCCTCTCTATTCTGCCACCCTAGGCGGCCGCCTAGGTCGCCTCTATGGACGTGCCGGCCCTGGCTGTGCCAGATTTATGCCAAATCTCGGCCAGAATACTTTGCTACATGGGAGCATGTTGGCTTTCTCAAGCCATCATAATTACTAATTGTTTAACCATTTGTAGTGGGTCATATTCACACACTGCTGACACACAACTGTGTTTAAACCCTCATAAAGATAATATCAGCATTATAGCTCCCCTTTAAATTATTGTGAATGTGATAACACCCTTTAAGCTGATGTGTTTTTTCGTGTTTTTGTCGACAGTCCATTGTCAGTCTTCCCTTTAGTGGACGTCTTGTTCCTCTTTGTAATGGTCACTGGCATGATCTTCAGATTGGGATGTTATAAAGATGTGACCTGATGTGCTGACAGTAACACTGTGTACTTTCCTCGAAATCCCTCTCATTTTCACAGCTGTGGCTGAATATGTGTGTGTGTGTGTCTTGTATTCCTTTTGTTATGGAGACCAAAGTATAAAAATAGCTGTAAATTGTGACCTTGTGGGGACATGAGGAATACGGCTCATGAATCAGACAGAATGAAGTATAGTGAAGATGTAAACGTACAGATTGATTGCTGTGAGGGTTGAGTTTAGGGGGGAGAGGAGGAGAGAATATAAAGTCTGAACAGTAGAACCGTTATTACAGCTATGAGGAGAGACCATAAAGATAGCTGTGCGAGTGCATTTTATGGTTAGCACTGCTAAAACCACCATTCAGATGTTGCATTTCAGACATTTGTCAGGTTTTTTGTCCTCAAACTGGAACCGCTCTTCCCCAGACTTGAACCTGGTCGTCGTGGTGGACTTTAAGTTGAATGATCAGCTCATCACTGTCAGTCCCACAGCAGTGAATTAATCAGAAGAGCTCTGATGTGGGACACCCATTGTGAGCTTCTGTTTACAGTAGAAATTTGACCTGACAACAGTTTTATTTACCGCTATCTCATGGCAAATAAAGAACTCATCATGGCTTTGTCCAGATATCCTGAGTTACTTGATGTATCTTTAAGTGCTTATCATAGCATATTCTTTTCCTATTTCTAAGGGGTTCGTTATTGTCGTTATTACATCATGTTTATAATATCGCATCACATGGGCACTTTTGAACCCTTTCACGCGTACAATCACACTGGTGTGATCAGTCTTGGCTGGTCTATGTAGCGTACAGTCACACTGGTGTGATTATCCTTCACTGGTCTCTGAAGCACACAATCACATCGGTGTGATCAGCCTTAAGTGGTCTCTGAAGCATGCAATCACACCGGTGTGATCAGCCTTAACTGGTCTCTAAAGCATGCAATCACACCGGTGTGATTAGAAAATTTAACGCGCATGTCATCAACTGATAATAAATCAGAAATCTTTTAGAAATATTATTTTTACATTACCGTAAATGCTGGGTTTAGGGTTGAGGTAGGGGTAAAAGCTACTAAAATACCATTTATGTGTAATTTAATAAATAATATAAATTCTTCTAGTTATCTTCCGATCGCAGCCGTATCCCTGCTAGCAACAACGGTGGTGCTCTTTACCAGTCATATAACAAATAATACGATCATTATTAAGATGTTTAAAAGACAAAATAGATGTTCTATTACATATTTGAGAATCAGAATATCAGAAATTTCACTGAAATAGAACTGCAGTTCTGTATGCGCCCCCTGCTGGAAGAGAATGAGTCTGCAATTTTAATCAGCATTTATACAGTTATAGGCCTGTGCCAGTATGCTTTGCTCATCAGCCAATCAGAATCAAGCATTCAACATACACCCATATATTTACAAACACGTTGCATCAAAATATTCCTCTATATAACCAAATAGATATTTTAAATAAAAATTCTAATAATTTTTCATCATCCCATACAATAGAAACACAGAAGTATGCTATTGCTTCAGGTATAAACAAGACCTTAATATTGAGATGCACACAGGTCATCAATTCCCATCATTTTCGATCAGCAACAAAGATACATCATATCAAATCTCAGCACTTTGTGTCAGTGTTGGAGAAGAAGCCTCAGTTTCAGCAGGAAAGAGCCAGAAACACCTCTGAGGGTCCACAGAAAATCAATAGGTGAGGCCTGCTGCCATACTGCGCTGCTGGGACAGACATTACAGTGCATTAGATAGGTCGCCGCGCCAGAAATACATCCTACTGTAGATTTCCCTGTTAGAAACCAAATCAAAGTCTCTGCCGTACCAAAAGGAAAATCAATATGTACACCAGCGCAAAGGCACAGACCTCCCCCTAAAGCCAAACACAAATGAGGAAGCAGAATGCATGAGCTACATTTGTAAAAATCACCTTAGCGCAGGTTTACATCAATGCAACCCAGAAATGTCACACTTACATTTTGTCGTCGTTCCCTGCTGAGTCTTTATTTCTGCTCACGCATTTAGTATGTGTCAGAGGAAACAGCCATAAATTATGTTTTTCAATAACGACTTTTTTCAAATGTGCCATGAACAATTTATGTCTCTCATATTTCTTTATGTCGAGCTCGTGTTGTAAATGTGAAGCCTGTATTGCATTATAATGCATTATAATACTGTCAGTGGCATACAGAGCGGTCCAACGGCAGACTAGACAAACAGCCTGTGCACATACACAGACAATAGCCAGCAACTGAAAGACACACTTAAATACACAGTGGAAGAACAAACTGCATGTCGAACAGGTGATAATTAAGCACACGGACGACCTGTGCAACAGGTACTGTATGTTGATCCTGGAACATCATTCCTATTCCAAATTGTAAACCATACTTAATCCAACACAGGCTCATTCTGAGAACGTATTTTGGAGACCGCGAATTATGTAGGCGGAGGTATCTATGGCTGCATTTCATTTTTTTAAGCGAACGATACGGGGCGGTATGACGCCCTTCCTTTTGGTGCTTACCAGCCGACCGCTTACCTCCGTGTGGAGGGCTTTCCCGCTGCAACCAGTTTGTCCAGCTAGCTCGTCGTGTACGTCGGCGGACTTGAGACGCAGAGAGGAGTTGACCATAATGATGACAATGGTTTTAGTCTGGGGAAGAGCGGTTCTAGAAATCAAGTAAGACCTAAACAGAATCCAAAAAATAAAATGAACAAGTGAATAACAGGGTGAGAATGTGGTAAAATCCGAAAACATGGTAAAAGTCAAACGAGGGCTTTTCTTTTTCTGGATGGCTTTTGTAAATCGTCAGTTGGGTTTAGGGAAGTAAATTGGTGGGCGGGTCAAACTGTAAAATTAATTGGGTTTAGGTAAGGAGGAGGGTGGGTCGGTCGATTGGCCGGTCGCCCAGTCAATCATTCAGTCATTTAGTCGCTCGGCATCGGCCTCAGGTGGGTTCATGCGAAAACAGCACAGGTGCGAACGGCACTCATGAAAGACATTTGAGATACGAAAAACACATCAGGCTCACATACATTTTGTCTGGGCCAAAGGAAGACCACTAGTGCCGCATTACTACCTAAAGTGGCCCACATTCAAATGCTATCTGGGATGTTTCACTTTTAGGTTCCTTTTGACAGTGGAAACGGCCATAAAAGTGTATCGTACTACCACTCGGTGGAAACAGGCCACAACAGAGCACCTTTGGGATGTGATGCAATAAGAGATTTACATCATGGATGTGCGGCCAACAACCGCAGTTATAATATCAATTTGATAACTACTGAATTATGGCAGACCACAGTGCCTTGCTATTTGAGTAACCCCTTTTTTAAAGACACGGTTCACACAAAAGTACAAAAAAGTACTCACCATCCATTTAACCCAACCAGGGCTCATTGTGGAAACGTAGCCCCACTGACGTTTCTGGAGACTGTGAAATACGTCCTGGGAGGTACATATTCGAGCATTTTTTGTTTTTGCGATTACACGAGAGGCCACTGTGCACGATTTTTCGCGTCTCGGAAGCCTTTCGGGAGCGTGCGCCGTTCGTGCCCGCGATGTTCTCGCGTGAAAAGCTGCCGTCCGTCTGACTGACTGGCTGAACGACTGAACGATCAACCGGGCGGCCAATCAGCCGACCCAGCCGCCCTCCTCCTCCTCCTCCTCCTTCCCTAAACCCAAGCGACGATTTGCAAAAGCCATCCAGAAAAAAAAGCAAAAGCCCTGGTCTGATTTTGACCGCGTTTTCGGATCTCGCCCCGTTGCGAACTCGTTCACTTTTATTGTTTTGGATTGTTTTTCATCTTACCTGATTTCTGGAACCGCTCTTCCCCGGACTCAATCCCGGTCATCGCAGCGGCCGGCTCATCCTCCCTCTGGGCCTCCGCTTCGCTGATGTAACGCTGCGAGCTAAGCGGACAAACTGGTTGAGGCGGGAAAGCTCTACACACTGAGGCGAGCCGTCCGCAGCGTTCGCTCAATAAAAATTAAAAAAACGCGGCCATACGTACCTCCGGCCACGTAAATCGCGATCTCCAGAAACGTCAGCGGGACTATGTTTCCAGAATGAGCTTAGGTTGATTTAACCTCGGGTAATTCTAAACGTTTCCTTTCTTTCTGTGTAACTCAAGAGGAGCATATTTTGAGGAATCCTGGAAATAAATGAAACAACGAAAGCAAATGCTCACCGGTTTCCAACATTTGTCAAAATACCATCTTTGTGTTCGACAGAAGAAAGAATCCCTTACAGGTCTGGAGGATGAGAAACGATGACAGGATATTCCCTGAGCTTGTAGTTTTAGTGTGTTTCATGCTGACTGCGTATTACCGCACAGTCTCTGTCACACCGAATGCTGGTTTGGGATAAACGCTGGATGCGCTCCCCATAAAGCAGCCCAGTGTCGGCAGAATAATGAAGGTTAATGATGAATGAATAGCGTTCACAGTGTTGACAGGTGTTGACCGTCCCTACAATCACAGACTGATGAGGAGGATCTGAACGCTCTTCATGGCATAATGCTGCTTATTATTAAAGGCTTATTGGCAACCAGATCACGCTTCTGATTGGTTCATCCAGTCATGTAAAGATCAGCTACTAGCATGTCACACTATCGAAAAGAAATGGCTTGTTTTTTTTATATCTGTATAATAAAAGCCTGCCGAGGTCATGCTCCATGCTGAATAAAGTCACTCTGCTGTGGCCTTGTGTACAGCGTTTATCAAGTGATCACATATGAATAGAGCACAACAGATGCTGGCTGAGGTAAAGAATGAATTTATTTTATCCAAGGAGAAACTGTAGATCTTAAAGACGGACTCATTGTGAGCTCGGCTTTTGTTGAACCCATTAGCTTTAACTCATCTCATTTATTAACACTTTTGTCTTTAACGGTGGAACGAGTGAAGAAAAACTACATTATGCAAATCATAAAACACCACCAATAAAGAAGTCACTGCAAGCAAAGTGTGCCAGGAAAGATAAACGTCACAAAAAAACACAATCAAGACAAAAATCAAGCAACAATACTGAAATAATTAGCATCAATTAGCATAAGCTTATTATTTCTACAGCCTCATCATACAAATATAAATGAATATCTTTCTGTCATGGAAGCGGCACGGTGGCGCAGTGGGTAGCACAATCACCTCACAGCAAGAAGGTCGCTGGTTCAAGCCTCGGCTGGGTTAGTTGGCATTTCTGAGTGGAGTTTGCATGTTCTCCCTGTGTTCCCGTGTTGCCTGTTCTCCCGTGTTCCCCCACAAGTCCAAACACATGCACTATAGAGGAATTGGGTAGGCTAAATTGTCTATAGTGTATGTGTGTGAATGAACCATCAACTTATCCAGCACATTTTTTACGCAGCGGATGCCCTTCCAGCTGCAACTCATCACTGGGAAACACTCATACACACACATACACTACGGACAATTTGAGCTTACTACATTCACCTGTACTGCATGTCTTTGGACTTGTGGGAGAAAACCGGAGCACCCGGAGGAAACCCACGCCAACACGGGGAGAACATGCAAACTCCACACAGAAACGCCAACTGATCCAGCCGAGGCTCGAACCAGTGAACTTTTAGCTGTGAGGTAAACGGCACTATCTACTGCGCCACCGCGTCGCTCCCTAAACTGTGGTGTGTTGTAGTGTAATATACCCTTTAGTTAAACTACAGTATTGGGCCATTTGCTTATAAGACTACAGTTGTTGTGTTACCATAGCAACTGTAGAGTTACCACAACAGATCCCTGCTGAAAAATCCAGCTTAAACCAGCCTAAGCTGGTTGGCTTCCTCCCAATTTGCATACTAATTAGAATTTCGAAAATAAAATTAGTATGTCCCAAACTGTAGTACATTGAAAAGAGTATGCCAAAGGTTACAGAATGGTCGACTATTTATATATGCTAACCGCTAATATTACCCACAATACATTGTGCGTTGGATGTCAGTTTGATTAGAACTACAAACTTGGGTAAAAGGTGTAAAGAAACTACAAACATGGTGGATGCAAACTCAAACCCCAAAACAACTACAATTTCTAGTTGTTTTCTGGTTCAAAAACACTACAGATTTAACTATAAATTACTGCAGTTTTTAGGTAAATGCATTTAAATTCAAATAAAACTTCAAATATAATCACTTTGGTAATCTAAAATATCTTTCAGATCTCGTTGTAATCAGAGAACCACCCATTGAAAATCAAGCTATAATGAGATAAACTGTGGTGTGTTGTAGTATGATATACCCTATAGTTTAACTACAGTATTGGGTCATTGGTTTATATAACTTCAGTTGTTGTGTTACCATAGCAACTGTGAAATTTCCACAACAGATTAATTATTGTGGTGCGTCCCAATTTGCATACTATCCATCCTAAATAGTATTCGAAAATAAAATTAGTATGTCAAAAACCGTAGTATGTTGAAAAGAGTATGCCAAAGGGTAAAGTACGGTTGACTATTTCCGATTGAAATTCAAAGTGTAGAACCCTTCATATGCTAACCGCTAATATCACCCATAATACACTGTAGGTTGGATGTCAGTTTGATTAGAACTACAAATTTAGGTAAAAAGTGTAAACAAACTACAAACATGGCGGATGCAAACTCAATAAATCAAAAACAAATACAATCTCTTTTTTTCTGGTTCAAAAACACTACAGATTTTAAATTATCACCGTTTTTTTGAGGTAAATAAATTTAAATAAAAATAAATAAATTCAATGGTGCCAATAGCCTAGTGGTCAGTGCGTCGACATATATAGCACCCTGGTGTTCGTGGTGACCTGAGTTTGATTGCCTGCTCGAGGTCCTTTGCCAATCCTTCCCCTCTCTCTGCTCCCCATAGTTAATTTAGCTTTCAGATCTCATTGTAATCAGAGTACCACCTATTGAAACTCAAACTATATTGAGATTATATGTCTTGTGTTCTTTTAAATGTGTAGTTATTATGTTACGTGTATTTGTTTACTCCCCAATACTAATTGCTTCATTTCTTGCCAGGAAAAGAGTGTAAAAACTGGCTCAGCTTACCCCAGTCCACGCTCTGTTGATATCAGCTGTATTGATCGAAGACGATGTTGCCATAATGTTTGAGGAGTCAGAAACGTGTTTCCCTTCCAACAGAACATGATGTTTCCTCCCAGCAGACATCGCTGAACTCACCTCTGATCCGCTGGCCCTTTAATTTTACATGAATGTTTGTCTGTTCCTCTTCTTCTGCCTGTGTTTGATTGATTGTGGTGTCTGTATTAAAGTCATACGTCAGTTTCACTCAGTCGCATGTGGTTTGTCCTCATCGTGGGCTCTTCTGGATATTAGCGAGATTCACCAAAAACCATAAAGCACTGAATCTTTGAGAGACGAGAATTAAAGACTGATGTCCACGAGCACAGCGCAGCTCCAGAGCATCAGCTGTTCAATTTCTCATCGCTCACAAACAACACGAGCTGCATTGCCGGTTCCACAAGCACTGCATCGCACATAAACAATACAAAAGACAGTAGTTTAGTAAATATTGTAGGGTTTTTCAGTCATCCTGTAGTAAAGGGCTTGAGTTCTTTTGTTGTGGACATTCTACAGCTACTATGGTAAGCAAACAACTATAGTGATATAAACAGATGACCCAATACAGTATTTATCTACAACTGTAGGGTATATTTTACAGTACACCACAGTTTACTAACTGAAGTATACTACTGTTGTTAAGGGTGGGATATTTATATGGATACACCTTAATCAAATGGGAATGGTTGGTGAAATTAGCGTCCTGTTTGTGGCACATTAGTATATGTGAGGGGGCAAACTTTTTAAGACGGGTGGTGACCATGGTGGTTTTGAAGTCGGCCATCTTGGATCCAACTTTTGTTTTTTTAGTAGGAAGAGGGTCATGTGACACGTCAAACTTTTTGGGAATTTCACAAGACAATCAATGGTGTGCTTGGTTTTAACGTAACTGTATCCTTTCATGAGTTATTTACAAGTTTCTGACCACTTAAAATGTGTTCAATGTGCTGCCTGCTGTGTTGGATTGTCAATGCAAGCCTCTTCTCCCACTCTTCACAGAATGATAGCAACAGCGCAGGAGAAACGCCAGCACAGGCTTCCAGTATCTGTAGTTTTAGGTGCTGCACATCTTGTATCTTTGCAGCTGTATTGACGACGACCGGGTTCAAGTCCGGGGAAGAGCGGTTCCAGAAATCAGGTAAGCAACAGAATGCAAAAAATTAAACACGAGTGAACAACAGGGTGAGAATGTGGTAAAATCTGAAAACGTGGTAAAAATCAGACGAGGGCTTTTCTTTTTCTGGATGGCTTTCGTAAATCGTTGGTTGGGTTTAGGGCAGTAAGCAGGTAGGCGGGTCAATCTGTAAAATTGGTTAGGTTTAAGGAAGGAGGAGGGTGGGTCGTCGATTGGCCGGTCGTCCAGTCAATCATTCAGTCGGTTAACACGAGAACAGCGCGGGTGCAAACGGCCCTCGCGAGAGACATTTGAGATCTGAAAAAGCACACATGGTGGCCTCTCGCGTAAACAAAACCTGCAAAAATACATACCTCCCGGGAATACCTCTCCAGAAACATCCGCATGACTACGTTTTCATGCTGCGTTCACACCAGATACAGAACACGAATAGACATCCTGCGGCGCAATACGCTCCAATGGCGCGGTGCGAATGACGCGAAATGTGCGAATTGCGCGGTGCGAATGACGCGAAATGTGCGAATTGCGCGGTGCGAATAGCGCGATACGTGCAAATGGCGCGGGGCGAATTGAGCGTTTTGCGCGTTTGACGTGCTTAATGTGCGTTTCAAGAGTTCACACTTAGCTGATGATTGATTATAAGCAAGTTTGGCATGCTGTCCTGGGAGAGAGCCCTGAGCTCGAAGGTAGCCTTGAGCTCAGGTAGATCTCGACAACTCCCCTTTGATAAGAGCTAATGACTAAAAATTGAATGCTATTAAAAGATATGCTGCATTATGAGATTACCTGTATTGCAAATTTAAATTTATCAATTTACTTGTTGTGCATGTTTTTGGAATGTGGGAGGAAACCGGAGGACCCGGGGAAAACCCACGCAAGCACGGGAAGAACATGCAAACTACACACAGAAAACGACCACCGGCTGTTAAAGGACTAGAACCGGTGACGTTCTTGCTGTGAGGCGACAGTGCTAGTCACTGGGCCACCGTGCTGCCCTATGGAGGGAAAGGTGAAAAGGTAGGGGTGGAAGGGGGGATTCTTCAAATCGAAGATAACTGTAGTGAAAAAATCCTGGCTCTTTATAGTGGGTTAGGAATGGCCTGATTGGTGGTTCATGCATGCTAGTGCAGAACCATGTGTGTTCAATCATAATCACGTGCTCCTCTAGAAATTAGTTTATGAATAAACTTCACTTCACGCGAATCTCTCGAGTTCGAAAATCTGAACTTCAGTTCTGGAGGAGTTTATGACCTCACACAGCTGGGTGCACCTCTGAAAGCACGTAGTGGATTCAGACACGGTCCTAAACGTATCGACGCTGTTTTTCAGCCTTCATAAAGCACATAAACACTGTTATTTTCTTCATAAAATCCATGTTAGCCATTTAGCAACGAAGCTACAGTCACTGGGCAGACAGAAGCCCTGCCCATCACGCGAATCCGCGTCTGTTCTGAAGTGAATTTGACACGCGAATGAAGCAGATTTGACGCTGCAATTTACACGCGAATAGCGCGATTTATCCGCGCATTCCGCATCTGGTGTGAACACAGCATCAGAATGAGCCAGGGTTGATTTGAACAGATGGATTGTGGGTAACTGGATGTACGTTGCTGCCAGCTCAGTGCGACTGAAGTCACATTCAGCAGGATTGATTCATTGAAGATGCTTAACCACAGAGATTAAACAACACTGATCAGATAGTCAATGAGAGAGCGAGAGAGAGACTAGAAACAAGGTGACACTGGTGACTTTGTGAAAGCATTTATACACAGAAAGGCTTTATGCGCACGCATACATATGCTTTTTTATAGGAAACAACCATTAAAATAGCTGCATGGCAAAAGAGAATCAGTAATGAAAAGTGACATCCAATTTCAGCATCCAATCTGACAGCATTTCTTTCAACAATGCACATAAGGATTTTCAATGCCCGTCTACAGTCAGGATTAATTGCGTTTGTGGCTCAAACTCTTTGACAGCAGAGCTTCTTAACCTTGTAAATGCTCAAAGTGTACAAGCTCAAAACTTCTCAAACAACAGTTCGACAATGCGCTCTATTCACACATGACCTCCAAACAGAGAAAGATGGTGAAGTTGGTGAACGGTAACCGGTTCTGCCTTGCTCTCTGCTTTTCCCTTTAGAGCGGATTCAGACCTCAGCTGGTTATAGATAATCCAGTGTGTTGTGATTGGACTGAAGGCTCTGCTCTGTTCTGATTGGTCAGGTGGCTTTAATGGCTCTTTTCTGATTGGTGAGATGGTTCTACTCTGCTCTTATTGGTCAGATAATCCAGTCTGTTGTGATTGTTCAGATGGCTCTGCTCTGATAGGTCAGATAAACTTCTCTGCTCTTATTGGTCAGATAATCCAGTGTGCTGCGATTAGACGGCTGACTCTGTTCTGATTGATTAGATTGCTTTAATGGCTCTACTCTGATTGGTCGGACGGTCTAGTGTGTTATGTTTAGTCAGATGGTTCAGCTCTGCTCTGATTATTGGTCAGATGGTTTAGTCTGTTGTGATTGTTCAGATGGTTCTACTCTGTTTGATCAGATGGCTCTACTCTGCTCTGATTAGTCAGATAATCCAGTGTGTTGCGATTGGACAGTTAGCTCTGTTCTGATTGGTCAGATGGCTTTAATGGCTCTACTCTGATTGGGTAAATGGTCTAGTGTGGTAGTCAAATGGTTCTACTCTGCTCTGATTATTAGTTAGATGGTCCAGTGTGTTGCGATTGGACAGTTAGCTCTGTTCTGATTGGTCAGATGGCTTTAATGGCTCTACTCTGATTGGTTAAATGGTCTAGTGTGGTAGTCAAATGGTTCTACTCTGCTCTGATTATTAGTTAGATGGTCCAGTGTGTTGTGATTGGTCAGATGGTTCCACTCTGATCGAATTTGTCTTTAATGATATAAAATGAAGTTTATTTAATGAAGTTCTACATATAATTTTAAATTACAAAAAAAATACTGTAAAAAATTTAGGGATTTTTTCTGTAAAATTATGTTTTTTTACAGCGTATATTAAACAAGCCTGAAGGACTCAATTAGTTTGATTGGGTTTGTTTAATTAGGGTTAGAACTAAACTGTGCGGGTTTGATACCTGTTTTGTAGACCTTTTACACTCAGACTACAAATGTCTTTATTTGACATGCAGTGTGGACATTTTAAATACATTACAAAAGAAAAGAAATGCATTTGTAAGAATCCTCCAGCCTGTCAGAATGAGGTTTATTTGAGAGGAAAACACATGAGTCATTCTAGCTCTAATTGCAGACATTTGGTTCTCTCACTCAATCCAGCAATCATTTGTGATGCCTACAGGTCCTGGCTGTATTGCTGGCTCAGTTCTCTGATTCGCCTTCAGTTCCTCTAAACCGCATCTGTAGAGTCTCTCACATCAAACCTGTGAATTCATCTGCTGAAATAAATAGACTTTCTGCTCCTCAAGGATGGCAGTTTGACATGATTGTGTACTTCTGACAGACGGAGATGGAGGCTGTACTTCAGGGACAGCGCAAAGTCTGCAGCCGGCCTGTGAAACAGAAAAACTTTCATACCATTTTACTGTGAGCTGGGAGTCTGGACAGTCCATAATGCACATCGCTCTGCCTGGAGCACATTTTACATCTGTAATTTGTCCTGACAGCAGGTTATAAAGAGGACGAGAAGGTGCTGGATTGATCAGCAGTGCGCACGGCAGTGCTTTCTATCAAACAGGGTTTGGTGCGGGCTTCACCGCTGTGCAATTATCTGCCCGCCGCTACAGCTGTGATAAATCTGAGCTCTATTAAAACAGCAATGATTTTCCATTTAAACTCTTTCGGATCAGTTCAATTTCAGCAAGTGAAAAGTGCTAGACTGCAGGGAGAAATACATGTCGCTAAAAATCAATGAAAAGCAGAATATCTTCCCAATGGTTGAGTATGCAGGACTGCAAATATCAGTACGAGATCAATCTTCAGAGACTAAAGTGTGTAAGGTAACACAAATTAAGACATTTTTCTTAGATGTTTTAATGGTGAGGTGATTAGGTGTTAGGTATTTTGTAACAGGATACATTTATTACAGGACAAACAACATTTAAACACTCATTAGAAGCATGGTTTTAAACGGCATGTGGTTTACTTAAGAGTATAACCCTTCAAGCAATTAAAAAGAAGATATACAGTACTGGGATCACCTCTTCTGTTTAACTTATCAGGCACTCATTTAAATAATTATTACAGGATTTCCGTCAATAGGACGTGGCGAAGCTTCAAGCTTATTGATTGTAAGGCTGGCAAATGCTTTAGGTTTCTGAATGTGAGAACACAACCGGCCCGCTTTTCTTGCTTTAGCTAATTCTATTTGCATGTGTAATTGCTTTGGCTGTGTCCATAACTTCATTAGGATAAAGCTGCACAGCGATGTTAATGAGATCTGCTCTTATTGCTGCCTGCCTTCATCAGATCTCTCCCGCAGCAGATTGAACTGGCCTGCTTGTTATTCCTGCGCACAGCTGAGCTGACAAATATGATAAAACCGAAAGCAAGCAAAACACAGACTCACCGTGTGCGCGGCACGCTTGAGCAGTCATCTGGAGACTGAACCGTGGCTGTGTCTTCACAAACCTTATCAAAACTTGCTGCAATTAACACTGGGTTTTGGACACGTAACTTAGAATCTCTAATGGTGAGAACCTACTGTAGTAACCATGACTGTAATAACCATGTTTACCTGACTATATACGGTCCTCTAGCCAAGCGTATTTCCTGACTATATACAGTCCTCTAGCCAAGCCTCATTCCTGACTATATACAGTCCTCTAGCCAAGCGTCTTTCCTGACTATATACAGTCTCCTAGCCAAGTCTCTTTCCTGACTATATACAGTACTCTAGCCAAGCGTATTTCCTGACTATATACAGTCCTCTAGCCAAGCCTTTTTCCTGACTATATACAGTCTCCTAGCCAAGTCTCTTTCCTGACTATATACAGTACTCTAGCCAAGCGTATTTCCTGACTATATACAGTCCTCTAGCCAAGCCTCATTCCTGACTATATACAGTCCTCTAGCCAAGCCTTTTTCCTGACTATATACAGTCTCCTAGCCAAGTCTCTTTCCTGACTATATACAGTACTCTAGCCAAGCGTATTTCCTGACTATATACAGTCCTCTAGCCAAGCCTCATTCTTGACTATATATATACTCCTCTAACCAAGCGTATTTCTTGACTATATAAACTCCTCTAGCCAAGCCTTTTTCCTGACTATATACAGTCTCCTAGCCAAGTCTCTTTCCTGACTATATACAGTCCTCTAGCCAAGTCTCTTTCCTGACTATATACAGTCCTCTAGCCAAGCGTCTTTCCTGACTATATACACTCCTCTAGCCAAGCCTTTTTCCTGAATATATACAGTCCTCTAGCCAAGCGTCTTTCCTGACTATATACAGTCCTCTAGCCAAGCCTTTTTCCTGACTATATACAGTCCTCTAGCCAAGCGTCTTTCCTGACTATATACAGTCCTCTAGCCAAGCGTCTTTACTGACTATATACAGTCCTCTAGCCAAGCGTCTTTCCTGACTATATACAGTCCTCTAGCCAAGCGTCTTTCCTGACTATATACAGTCTCCTAGCCAAGCCTTTTTCTTGACTATATAAAGTCCTCTAGCCAAGCCTCATTCTTGACTATATACAGTCCTCTAGCCAAGCCTCATTCTTGACTATATACAGTCCTCTAGCCAAGCCTTTTTCCTAACTATATACAGTCCTCTAGCCAAGCCTTTTTCCTGACTATATACAGTCTCCTAGCCAAGTCTCTTCCCTGACTATATACAGTCCTCTAGCCAAGTCTCTTTCCTGACTATATACAGTCCTCTAGCCAAGCGTCTTTCCTGACTATATACACTCCTCTAGCCAAGCCTTTTTCCTGACTATATACAGTCCTCTAGCCAAGCGTCTTTCCTGACTATATACAGTCCTCTAGCCAAGCCTTTTTCCTGACTATATACAGTCCTCTAGCCAAGCGTCTTTCCTGACTATATACAGTCCTCTAGCCAAGCGTCTTTACTGACTATATACAGTCCTCTAGCCAAGCGTCTTTACTGACTATATACAGTCCTCTAGCCAAGCGTCTTTCCTGACTATATACAGTCCTCTAGCCAAGCGTCTTTCCTGACTATATACAGTCTCCTAACCAAGCCTTTTTCTTGACTATATACAGTCCTCTAGCCAAGCCTCATTCTTGACTATATACAGTCCTCTAGCCAAGCCTCATTCTTGACTATATACAGTCCTCTAGCCAAGCCTTTTTCCTAACTATATACAGTCCTCTAGCCAAGCCTCTTTCCTGACTATATACGGTCCTCTAGCCAAGCCTCATTCCTGACTATATACAGTCCTCTAGCCAAGCCTTTTTCCTGACTATATACAGTCCTCTAGCCAAGCCTTTTTCCTGACTATATACAGTCCTCTAGCCAAGCCTTTTTCCTGACTATATACAGTCCAGCCAAGCCTTTTTCCTGATTATATACAGTCCTCTAGCCAAGCCTCATTCTTGACTATATACAGTCCTCTAGCCAAGTCTCTTTCCTGACTATATACAGTCCTCTAGCCAAGCGTCTTTCCTGACTATATACACTCCTCTAGCCAAGCCTTTTTCCTGACTATATACAGTCCTCTAGCCAAGCGTCTTTCCTGACTATATACAGTCCTCTAGCCAAGCCTTTTTCCTGACTATATACAGTCCTCTAGCCAAGCGTCTTTCCTGACTATATACAGTCCTCTAGCCAAGCGTCTTTACTGACTATATACAGTCCTCTAGCCAAGCGTCTTTCCTGACTATATACAGTCCTCTAGCCAAGCGTCTTTCCTGACTATATACAGTCCTCTAGCCAAGCGTCTTTACTGACTATATACAGTCCTCTAGCCAAGCGTCTTTCCTGACTATATACAGTCCTCTAGCCAAGCGTCTTTCCTGACTATATACAGTCTCCTAGCCAAGCCTTTTTCTTGACTATATACAGTCCTCTAGCCAAGCCTCATTCTTGACTATATACAGTCCTCTAGCCAAGCCTTTTTCCTAACTATATACAGTCCTCTAGCCAAGCCTCTTTCCTGACTATATACGGTCCTCTAGCCAAGCCTTTTTCCTGACTATATACAGTCTCCTAGCCAAGTCTCTTTCCTGACTATATACAGTCCTCTAGCCAAGTCTCTTTCCTGACTATATACAGTCCTCTAGCCAAGCGTCTTTCCTGACTATATACACTCCTCTAGCCAAGCCTTTTTCCTGACTATATACAGTCCTCTAGCCAAGCGTCTTTCCTGACTATATACAGTCCTCTAGCCAAGCCTTTTTCCTGACTATATACAGTCCTCTAGCCAAGCGTCTTTCCTGACTATATACAGTCCTCTAGCCAAGCGTCTTTACTGACTATATACAGTCCTCTAGCCAAGCGTCTTTACTGACTATATACAGTCCTCTAGCCAAGCGTCTTTCCTGACTATATACAGTCCTCTAGCCAAGCGTCTTTCCTGACTATATACAGTCTCCTAGCCAAGCCTTTTTCTTGACTATATACAGTCCTCTAGCCAAGCCTCATTCTTGACTATATACAGTCCTCTAGCCAAGCCTCATTCTTGACTATATACAGTCCTCTAGCCAAGCCTTTTTCCTAACTATATACAGTCCTCTAGCCAAGCCTCTTTCCTGACTATATACGGTCCTCTAGCCAAGCCTCATTCCTGACTATATACAGTCCTCTAGCCAAGCCTTTTTCCTGACTATATACAGTCCTCTAGCCAAGCCTTTTTCCTGACTATATACAGTCCTCTAGCCAAGCCTTTTTCCTGACTATATACAGTCCAGCCAAGCCTTTTTCCTGATTATATACAGTCCTCTAGCCAAGCCTCATTCTTGACTATATACAGTCCTCTAGCCAAGTCTCTTTCCTGACTATATACAGTCCTCTAGCCAAGCGTCTTTCCTGACTATATACACTCCTCTAGCCAAGCCTTTTTCCTGACTATATACAGTCCTCTAGCCAAGCGTCTTTCCTGACTATATACAGTCCTCTAGCCAAGCCTTTTTCCTGACTATATACAGTCCTCTAGCCAAGCGTCTTTCCTGACTATATACAGTCCTCTAGCCAAGCGTCTTTACTGACTATATAAAGTCCTCTAGCCAAGCGTCTTTCCTGACTATATACAGTCCTCTAGCCAAGCGTCTTTCCTGACTATATACAGTCCTCTAGCCAAGCGTCTTTACTGACTATATACAGTCCTCTAGCCAAGCGTCTTTCCTGACTATATACAGTCCTCTAGCCAAGCGTCTTTCCTGACTATATACAGTCTCCTAGCCAAGCCTTTTTCTTGACTATATACAGTCCTCTAGCCAAGCCTCATTCTTGACTATATACAGTCCTCTAGCCAAGCCTTTTTCCTAACTATATACAGTCCTCTAGCCAAGCCTCTTTCCTGACTATATACGGTCCTCTAGCCAAGCCTTTTTCCTGACTATATACAGTCTCCTAGCCAAGTCTCTTTCCTGACTATATACAGTCCTCTAGCCAAGTCTCTTTCCTGACTATATACAGTCCTCTAGCCAAGCGTCTTTCCTGACTATATACACTCCTCTAGCCAAGCCTTTTTCCTGACTATATACAGTCCTCTAGCCAAGCGTCTTTCCTGACTATATACAGTCCTCTAGCCAAGCCTTTTTCCTGACTATATACAGTCCTCTAGCCAAGCGTCTTTCCTGACTATATACAGTCCTCTAGCCAAGCGTCTTTACTGACTATATACAGTCCTCTAGCCAAGCGTCTTTACTGACTATATACAGTCCTCTAGCCAAGCGTCTTTCCTGACTATATACAGTCCTCTAGCCAAGCGTCTTTCCTGACTATATACAGTCTCCTAGCCAAGCCTTTTTCTTGACTATATACAGTCCTCTAGCCAAGCCTCATTCTTGACTATATACAGTCCTCTAGCCAAGCCTCATTCTTGACTATATACAGTCCTCTAGCCAAGCCTTTTTCCTAACTATATACAGTCCTCTAGCCAAGCCTCTTTCCTGACTATATACGGTCCTCTAGCCAAGCCTCATTCCTGACTATATACAGTCCTCTAGCCAAGCCTTTTTCCTGACTATATACAGTCCTCTAGCCAAGCCTTTTTCCTGACTATATACAGTCCTCTAGCCAAGCCTTTTTCCTGACTATATACAGTCCAGCCAAGCCTTTTTCCTGATTATATACAGTCCTCTAGCCAAGCCTCATTCTTGACTATATACAGTCCTCTAGCCAAGTCTCTTTCCTGACTATATACAGTCCTCTAGCCAAGCGTCTTTCCTGACTATATACACTCCTCTAGCCAAGCCTTTTTCCTGACTATATACAGTCCTCTAGCCAAGCGTCTTTCCTGACTATATACAGTCCTCTAGCCAAGCCTTTTTCCTGACTATATACAGTCCTCTAGCCAAGCGTCTTTCCTGACTATATACAGTCCTCTAGCCAAGCGTCTTTACTGACTATATACAGTCCTCTAGCCAAGCGTCTTTCCTGACTATATACAGTCCTCTAGCCAAGCGTCTTTCCTGACTATATACAGTCCTCTAGCCAAGCGTCTTTACTGACTATATACAGTCCTCTAGCCAAGCGTCTTTCCTGACTATATACAGTCCTCTAGCCAAGCGTCTTTCCTGACTATATACAGTCTCCTAGCCAAGCCTTTTTCTTGACTATATACAGTCCTCTAGCCAAGCCTCATTCTTGACTATATACAGTCCTCTAGCCAAGCCTTTTTCCTAACTATATACAGTCCTCTAGCCAAGCCTCTTTCCTGACTATATACGGTCCTCTAGCCAAGCCTTTTTCCTGACTATATACAGTCTCCTAGCCAAGTCTCTTTCCTGACTATATACAGTCCTCTAGCCAAGTCTCTTTCCTGACTATATACAGTCCTCTAGCCAAGCGTCTTTCCTGACTATATACACTCCTCTAGCCAAGCCTTTTTCCTGACTATATACAGTCCTCTAGCCAAGCGTCTTTCCTGACTATATACAGTCCTCTAGCCAAGCCTTTTTCCTGACTATATACAGTCCTCTAGCCAAGCGTCTTTCCTGACTATATACAGTCCTCTAGCCAAGCGTCTTTACTGACTATATACAGTCCTCTAGCCAAGCGTCTTTACTGACTATATACAGTCCTCTAGCCAAGCGTCTTTCCTGACTATATACAGTCCTCTAGCCAAGCGTCTTTCCTGACTATATACAGTCTCCTAGCCAAGCCTTTTTCTTGACTATATACAGTCCTCTAGCCAAGCCTCATTCTTGACTATATACAGTCCTCTAGCCAAGCCTCATTCTTGACTATATACAGTCCTCTAGCCAAGCCTTTTTCCTAACTATATACAGTCCTCTAGCCAAGCCTCTTTCCTGACTATATACGGTCCTCTAGCCAAGCCTCATTCCTGACTATATACAGTCCTCTAGCCAAGCCTTTTTCCTGACTATATACAGTCCTCTAGCCAAGCCTTTTTCCTGACTATATACAGTCCTCTAGCCAAGCCTCATTCTTGACTATATACAGTCCTCTAGCCAAGCCTTTTTCCTGACTAAATACAGTCTCCAAGCCAAGTCTCTTTCCTGACTATATACAATCCTCTAGCCAAGCCTTTTTCCTGACTATATACAGTCCTCTAGCCAAGCCTCTTTCCTGACTATATACGGTCCTCTAGCCAAGCCTCTTTCCTGACTATATACGGTCCTCTAGCCAAGCCTCATTCTTGACTATATAAAGTCCTCTAGCCAAGCCTTTTTCCTGACTATATACAGTCCTCTAGCCAAGCCTTTTTCCTGACTATATACAGTCCTCTAGCCAAGCCTCATTCTTGACTATATACAGTCCTCTAGCCAAGCCTTTTTCCTGACTATATACAGTCTCCTAGCCAAGTCTCATTCTTGACTATATACAGTCCTCTAGCCAAGCCTTTTTCCTGACTATATACAGTCTCCTAGCCAAGTCTCATTCTTGACTATATACAGTCCTCTAGCCAAGCCTTTTTCCTGACTATATACAGTCTCCTAGCCAAGTCTCTTTCCTGACTATATACAGTCCTCTTGCCAAGCCTTTTTCCTAACTATATACAATCCTCTAGCCAAGCCTCATTTTTGACTATATACAGTCCTCTAGCCAAGCCTCATTCTTGACTATATACAGTCCTCTAGCCAAGCCTCATTCTTGACTATATACAGTCCTCTAGCCAAGCCTTTTTCCTGACTATATACAGTCCTCTAGCCAAGCCTCATTCTTGACTATATACAGTCCTCTAGCCAAGCCTTTTACCTGACTATATACAGTCCTCTAGCCAAGCCTCATTCTTGACTATATACAGTCCTCTAGCCAAGCCTCATTCTTGACTATATACAGTCCTCTAGCCAAGCCTCTTTTCCAGACTATATACAGTCCTCTAGCTTAGCCTCTTCTTCAGACTATATACAGCCCTTTAGCCCAAAAAAAAAAAAAAAAACAAGGCATGATCATGTTTTATTTTGGTAAAATAAGTATAATCTAGAGGCATTTGCCTTTTATTTAAACCACTTCTAATACCAAATCATGAACTAGAAGTCAGGTTAGTATTTGTTGCTCCAAAACTTGAATAGGCAACAAGACTTTTGTCAGGTGGTGTACTGTAGTGTCATGGCATTTTCTTATTTCCACATGACATGACCATGGTAATAATTTAGTCGTCATGCCAAAGAAATGTATAAACACTGTAGTATTTTGCAGTAATAGCTGTTTGAGAAGAGCTCTCAGGCTGTGGACTCAAGCTTATGGGTGCATAACACAGCTACTCTTAATCATACTTGCCCCCTTCTGCATATACTTACATACATATACTAAACCTTGCTTTATTCTGTGGGGTTTTATTTTGAATGGGATACCATGACATTAGGATGTTGTTACATAGACCATAAGAAAGCCATATTTCCTCGATGTGCTGCACTACAGCATCCCACTGTTTGAACATCTAACCCAGTTTGACACAAGAGCATGGTAATCCATCTGTCAGCACATAACTATAGTAATCATTAGTCACATGAGCCATCACTGTGATCCAATGGTAGTTCTGTAAGAGAAGTTCCTGCACGGTGATTCTCTTCACCTGCCTTCATCTGTGCTTTAAAGACCAGCCATCCCATTTGCAATCCAAATTCTACGCAATTAGCTAGCATGTAATTATCTTCACCAGCAACTGGAATAGCAACAAAATGAGAGCTTGTCACATGAAAGGTGATAATAAAAAAAGAGCCTTTAACGTTAGAAATTAACATGTCACATTCTTAACCTCCGCCGCTGCATAAGTTAATGAAGGAGGCAGAGGAGGCATAAATATTAGCGCTCCTACTGCTCCACACAGACACACACACACACACATTACTCTGCATGACTAACTGCTTGTTTGAGGCTGCGTGTTTGTAACCATCACACTGCACAAAATCACGTCCGTTAAACAAAATACATTTATATTCATTCATTCATTTTTTTTTCGGCTTAGTCTCAATTTCAAAGGTCGCCACAGTGGAATGAACCCCCAACTATTCAGGCATATGTTTTACGCAGTGGATGCCCTTCCAGCCGCAACCCAGTACTGGGAAACACCCATACACCAGGCATCCCAAGTCTCCCGGATGCCCACATAGGAACGATAATCGAATGTCTCGATTGTAAGGGCCCATTCATTTAGGGGGCCCGAAGAGACATTATCAAGGGCCCTAATCCCCCACACCCCCCCATCCCCCCCACCCCCCCGCTCTTCACTGTCATCCATGACCTACCTAACCGCCCCACCCCGATATTAAATTTAATCCACGATATGTGACCGGAGAAATGCAATAAATGGAGTCTATGCTAGCGAGCGATGCATGCATGTGTGTATGAAAGAGAGGGAATCGGATACAGTGAGTGTTTTCTGACGAATTGTGAGCTAATGTGTGCTCTCTTTTAATTTTCACAATGGCATTAATCATAATCAGTAAGCGCATTTTAATCATATCCATACGGACTCGAGCTCTTTTGTTCCAGGACTCAACGGCGAGCGTGGAGAAGGATGAGGCTGGCATTGAGTGTGTGTGTGTGTGTGTGTGTGTGTGTGTGAGTCGGACCCGGAGGCTTTTGTTTCCTCACACAATACTCTCTTTGTTTATATTCAGTTTAATGTGCTGGAATAACTTTCAGTGCCAGACAGATAGAACGAGAGAGCGGGAGAGAGATTCAGCGGAGGGATGTGGCTCTGATTGCGTTTTGAATTCAAGATTGATCATAATATCCCCACCGGCCTCTCGGAGACGTGCGAAAAGTGCTTTCTCATTTCCGTTAATGCAAAATTCCAGCATGTGAAGAGAAAATATGTAAATATGATGGGCAAAATAACGTATACACACTCCACTCACGTGAGTCCCCATGAGCCCAATCACCATAAACGCACACACACACACATTATGCCCAGCTCGGGACGCTTGGCTATAAACAGATGAAATTTTCATGGTCTGCACTTCAGGTGGAGCTCTGTGTTGTTTGGGCGAGGCTATCAGTATTGCTTCAATCTCTCAGTATTGTTTTTGTTTGTTGTTGTTAATAAAGCATATACAGTCGATGCCAGAATTATTAATAAACCTGAATTATTTGTTTAACGGTGAGCAGATTTTCTTCAACACATTTCTAATCATAATAGTTTTAATAACTCAGTCATCTCTAATAACTGATTTGTTTTATCTTTGCCATGATGACAGTAAATAATATTAGGCTAGATAATCTCCAAGCCACTTCTATACAGCTTTAAGTGACATTTAAAGGCTTAACATTAGCTTCATTAGGTTATAGGCAGGGGTGCATTTCCCAAAAGCTCGCAAGTTCCGTCGTTACAAACATAGTTTGTTGATTTACCATTTCCCAAATTCGTCGCTCCAATGAACATTCGCAAACTGCATCGCAAACTTGAGCATTCGCAACTACAGCTCTGGAGCTGTCGTTAGTTCATGGTTGTGCTCTATTCCCACTTATCACCCCTATGCCCTATTCATTTAGAACATTCTAACATTTAAAGTTGGAATTATTAAAAATAAATAAAGCATTAAAGTCATCTCTCTTAGGTTTCATTTGCTTTCAAACTATTTTTAAGGTTCAGTTTAAGCGATCTTCATGTTTACTTTTGCGCTCCCTTCGCAGTGCACTTTGAAATCATTAATGTCATTTTGAACACAGCCTAATGATGAAAGCCATAGATTACCTATTATTTAAAGGCGGAATTTATGTCACGTCTCCAAAGCTTGTAAAAAAAAAAAAAAAGTTACTGTATATGAAATGGGCCTGCTGGTTAGAACCTTTCTGCTGTGGTTTGCATGTTTCAAATTGTAAAAGTAGAAAAAAAAATAGACAATATCTACTTAATATTATTATATATATATATATATATATATATATATATATATATATATATATATATATATATATATATAATAATCATCATCATTAATATTATTAAAATTATTCTAAAAGTAAAATGTTTTAAATTTCCTGATAAATAATAAATATTAAATTTCCTTTTATCATAGCCTCATTATTTATTTATTTATATGATTTATAAATGATTTTGGAATAGGTGTTAGCTTTTGTAAGTGATGTTATGTTTTAGAATTGAAAATGTAATGTTCTCAATAATATTAGTAAAGCAAACACAGGCTTATTATTATAGAAAGAGAGTGCATGTTTTTACCAAATGTAATATTGGATTTTATTTTAAATGCGTGTGCGTGTAAAACGATATAATTAGCACAAGGAAATTATGGGTTCTTCTCTAAAGAAGTTGTTAACTCCTCGTTTAGAGCATTATTATGGGCATTTTATGCTATAACTAAAGTGGTTTCCACGATGGATCTGTGACAGAGAAACTATGGGTTTTGGGAAACACTCGTTACTGCATCGTTCTTTTCACAAACGATGCATCGTACTATGATAGTTCAGCCGTGAGTTACATCGTTGTTTGGTATGATGATGGTTTGTTCTGTAGACTATCAATATATATATTGAAAAGCCCCTTTAAGCTATATATATATATATATATATATATATATATATATATATATATATATATATATATATATATAGCTTAAAGGGGCTTTTTGACCTTATATTGCCGTTTAAAAAATTAAAAACTGCTTTTATTTTAGCCTAAATAAAACAAATAAGACTTTCTTCAGAAGAAAAAATATTATCAGACATACTGTGGAAATGTTCTTTCTCTGTTAAACATCATTTGTAAAACATTTAAAAAAGAGAAATTAAAAAGTGGGGTGGGGAGCAAATAATTCTGACTTCAACTGTATATACTGTATACCTCAAGCTGCGTACTACAAAACAATTTTTTTTAAATTAATGAAATATCAGATGATGTTTTCTAAATAGATCACAGCATGAAAAGACAACCCCACAAATCATTGCACAGAGAAGGAAGAAAAATATCCTAGCGTCAGAAAAATGTCAAAATCTTTACCGAGGCGCATGTGATGTTGAACGAATGGGCCATTAGCTGTCAAATGTCGGCCATGCTACGCTCTCCTTACATCACGGACGTCTATTCAGAGTCTGATTCATGATCCAGAACCCGGCTCTCCATCTCTCCTTGTCCTCCTTCTCTCCATCACCATGCAGGACAGGCTGTTGTTGTTTTTTTTTGTTTAGGGCTGCACAATATATGGCTTCAGCATTGATATCGCAATGTGATCATGTTGAGTCTGGATTATAATTGACCATTTGCATGTGACTGTATTTTAAAAGCAATCAGGCCTAAGAAAATGTGTTGTTTTAAATTTTAATAGCTATTTGAGCGCTTAAAGTATTCCGGCAACGTGCCGGATCTCCAGCGTGAGGTTGTAAGGGAAAAAAATATTTTGCGGTTTAATTAGGGATGCTCAAAATAATCGATTAACCGTTAAACGAAAGGGTGAGTTTGAAACCGATTAAACTGAGTTAAACGATTAAAAATATTATTTTTGATATTTTTAAAGTTGCATAAGGAGCCGATCACAGTGAACGAGCTTTTTGCGTTGAGCGGTGCATCAGTTGGATGGTTTACTAACAGGGCGAGTGCTTTCCACGCTGTTTATGCACCTTGGGAGTGTCACGTTTTGCCGTTGCTCACTGTGTGCTCGAGCGGAAAATGTGTGTTACGTCAGTCGCGTCTTTTTCATTCTCCAATCAAATGAAAGCACTGCAGAGTTTCTGTTGGTGTTGGTGTTTCTGTTCAGAGTTTCTGTTGAGGTGACGGCAGTGTTTGTATTGTCAAGGTGACTACAGGGAATTTTTAATCATGAGAGAGAGGCTAGTGGTTGCTGTTTCAAGCTATCCAGAGCGCTATTACTTTACAGATCTTGAATATAACAATATTATTAAAATTACAATTTTAAAATTGACAGCAACACGACTCGTGCACAATACGGCTCAGCTGATTCAATCGTTTTCTAGTGATATACAAAAGAGCACCGTGTTTCTTTTTTTTTTTTTGGTCAACACTATAGACAGTGCGGCGCTCCTCGCATTTTTTGGAACGAAAAGGCAATTGCCAAAAGTGGCACCAATAACTGGGGCACAATTGCCATATCTTCTTTGGGCCGCTTTTGTCATGACTGTCTGAGACCCCTAGATGGCACTGTAGTTCGTAAACGAACTTTAAAAGTGAACTACAGTTGTCCAAAAGACTACAAGCTCATACATACCTCGTGCACATACCCGGCTTCCATTTACACTGATTGCATTCCCAGCTGTCTCCATTCCCTTTGATTTCATGGACTATTTATACACTCTGCACCCGTCGCTATCTGATCTAGTACGTCTTGTTTGGTTTCCTGAGCCTTGTTTTAGTTTATTCTGCCATAGTTTTGTTTGTTTGTTTGTTACTTTGTATTTTGGATGTCTTGTTTTTCTGTTTACTGCACGATTTCATTAAAAACTGCACTTGGATCCTACACCTTTTGTCTCCGTCCCTCAACAAACCGTGACAGCTTTAGGCTCACAGCCACATTGGCTAGAGATAACTGCCAAATATTTGCCAAAAGTGGCCCACATTTGTTTTCGGATAACTGGGCCACATTTGCTGTATCTTTTCTGGACCGCTTTAGGCTCATATCCACATTAGCCAGAGCTTACTGTGCCGGATATTCGCCAAAAGTGGCCCACATATGTTTTGAATAACTGGGCCACATTTGCCATATCTTCTCTGGGCCACTTTAGGCTCATATCCACATTAGCCAGAGCTTACTGTGCAGAATATTTGCCAAAAGTGGCCCACATTTGTTTTCGCATAAATGGGCCACATTTGCCATATATTCTCTGGGCCATTACAAGCTCACAGCCACATTGGCTAGAGATAACTGTGCAGAATATTCGCCAAAAGTGGCCCACATTTGTTTTCGGATAACTGGGCCACATTTGCCATATCTTCTCTGGGCCGCTATAGGCTCAAATCCACATTAGCCAGAGCTTACTGTGCCGGATATTCGCCAAAAGTGGCCCACATATGTTTTGAATAACTGGGCCACATTTGCAATATCTTCTCTGGGCCACTTTAGTCTCATATCCACATTAGCCAGAGCTTACTGTGCAGAATATTTGCCAAAAGTGGCCCACATTTTGATTTCGCATAAATGGGCCACATTTGTCATATCTTCTCTGGGCCACTATAGGCTTACAGCCACATTAGCTAGAGAAAACTGTGCAGAATATTCACCAAAAGTGGCCCACATTTGTTTTCGGATAACTGGGCCACATTTGCCATATCTTCACTGGGCCACTATAGGCTCAAATCCACATTAACCAGAGCTTACTGTGCCAGATATTCGCCAAAAGTGGCCCACATATGTTTTGAATAACTGGGCCACATTTGCCATATCTTTTCTGGGCCACTATAGGCTTACAGCCACATTAGCTTGAGAAAACTGTGCAGAATATTCGCCAAAAGTGGCCCACATTTGTTTTCGGATAACTGGGCCACATTTGCCATGTCTTCTCTGGGCCACTATAGGCTCAAATCCACATTAGCCAGAGCTTACTGTGCCGAATATTCGCCAGAAGTGGTCCACATATGCTTTAAGATTACTGGGCCACATTTTCCATACCTTCTCTGGGCCACTATAGGCTAACGGCTGCATTAGCCAGAGTTTATGGTGCCAAGTATTTGCCAAAAGTGGCCCACATATGTATTAAGATAACTGGGCTACATTTGCCATATCTTCTTTGGGCCACTATATTCTAATGGCTGCATTAGCCAGAGTTAACTGTGCCAAATATTTGCCAAAAGTGGCCCACATGTGTCTTAAGATAACTGGGCCACATTTGCACTTACATGTGTGAGCTACTTTAGGTTTAGACCAAGATCACCCTTAAATGACTATGCCACATTATTGCCAACTGTGGCCCACATTTGTCCTCCATCATTTGGGCCGAATTGATAATTTTCCACATGGGCCACATTAGGCTCACATTCAGTGATATGTCAGATATATCACTGATCTGTGGAACGTTTAGTCAAAAAGTGAAGAACTTTTTACATTCGGGTCGGTTGGAGGTACAAATTTAACTCTCCAGTGTGTGTCTGAAAGCGTAGCTAAGCCACCTCTTCCAGCAGGTCTCGGTATGCTTGTTTGGTCCACGTTTGGTGCGACCCGAGAACAATTACTGCTTTCACACCTGCCCAAACACACTCGGGTACATTTAAACCAAACTAAAACGAGGCAGGTGTGAAGGAAAGCACCCGTAAATGCATAAACGGGAACATAAATGTATATTCAACAATGCATTTTTCTCAATAGGATGCAGATCGATTTTAATTCCGTGCCCACTTTAGCTTTGAATGATTGTATAAAATGATATTAGCATAAGCAGCGGTGCTCAGGCAAACATACTCTCACACACACACCGCAGTTAATCACTCTGTCACACACACACACACAGAGGATAATCAGTGCTGTGTAGACCGACAGCTGCATTGCTCTTACTCGCTCTCATTCTTTCATCTGCTGTCACCAATATATCTAATTGCAAAATTGGCCCCATATAGCAGGAAGGGCTGGATTGTGTGTGTGAGTGATAAGAGCGAGAGAGCGCTGTGATCCTGGGCCATCTTTAATTGGTCCACCCTGTCCCCCGCCTGATCCCGCTGTGCTCCCCCACTCTTCAATTCGCTCAGATCAGAGATTGTTGTCTGTCAGATGGACTTTTCTCTTTTGTCCGCGTCCATCTTTGACCCCCATCAGTTCAGGGAGCGTTTGAGTGACAGCATCTGGAAAAAGAGGTCATCAGATCTGCCCGTCCGCAGCCGGAAGAGTGAACGCCACCTCAGCTTCCTCCTGCTTCTGTCTTCACACACAGAAAAACCTCGGATTTCGCTGGTTGTTTTTTCCAATTCAGTCAATCGGCATTTCTGGAGCGCTTTTTCAACGTTGATTGTGTCAAAGCAGCTTCACGTCGAAGATTATGGTGAATTGAAACTGCGTAAATCCAGTTTTCTGAGTTCAGTTTAGATTAGTTCAGTGTGGGTTAAGTCCAAACACTGAAGAGCAAATCCATCGATGCGCAGCCATACAAGTCCCGAACCATGCAACCTGAAGGATAAAAAACGTTGAGAGCAACCAGGCTCAACCACAGGAGAGGGACAATTCTCCAGCAGGATAGCGCTCATTCTCATACTTCAGCCTCCACATCAAAGCTCCTGAAAGCAGAGAAGGTCAAGCTGCTCCAGGATTGGCCAGCCCAGTCACCAGACATAAACATTATTGAGCATGTCTGGTGTAAGATGAAGGAGGCGTTGAAGATGAACACAAAGACTCTTGATGAACTCAGGGAGTCCTGCAAGAACGCTGTCTTTGCCATTCCTGATGATAATAAGGTATTTGAGTCATTATGACGTGATGTGTCAATATGATTGAGGTCCGATGGATTGGCTTCATTGTGCCCTCAACTGAAATATTCCTCCGATATACAGAAAAAATAGCTCTGAGTCAGTTTAAACAGAAGACGGTGACTCAGAGAGAGGGAGAGAGAGAGAGAGATCCTGTGCTGAATGAGGGAAAGTGAGACATTTTCTGGCGTCCAGTGGAAATCGCTGCTTCAAACAGCACTGAAGAATAGAGTCCCGATGCGTTCGAGACCTCATTACGACTGTAGGATGGAGCCCGGTGGAATACAGATGCATCTCCGTTTCCAGCGCTTTCTCCTGCCTCTTCGTTTGGACAGGGACCCCAATCGATACTTCTCAACTAGGTTAATATGGCACTTTAGAAGCAGTCTATTCATCGGCCCAGGAGTACACACTCAGATAATTGCTTTTTGAATTGGGTCGTACGGGGAGCGAGTGTGTGCTGCGACTGAGGCCCTCTGTTGGAGCTCTTTTTCTCTCATTGGACATCACGAGGCACTCGAGAACGTTCAGAAAAACACAATGGAAATGTGTTATATTTTATGACATCAGACAAATGCTGGCTGCAGGATGATGAAATGTTTGATTCGTGCTGAACAGAGCGTCATGAGCAGTCACACGTGCCCCTTCGAGACTGTACTTGAGTGGATTCTGAATGCGGCTCTTTTTTTAACGTCACACTGTGATGCAATGAGGGAGATCTACATGAAGGCTTGGGGGAGGAGTCTGATTATCCAGTTCTGTCAATCAAACGTGGCCACATACACACACAGTCACAAGTGGACGACATTAAATGCAGCTGTACATTAGATTTAGTGTGTCCACTTTTGATTACTAAGCTCACTTTCAAAATTGACTCTATTTTTAAGCAATCTTACAGTCTGTCCTATACTGTATACTTCTATTTCAGGATACTGATGTACTGCCAACTGAAACAGAATATTGAGCACCACCTAAATGACTGATTGCCACGCCCTTAATGATTAATTGCTCCGCCCTAAAGTACTGATAGCCCCGCCCCAAATGTTTAATAACTCTGCCCTAAAGGACTACTAATCCCATCTTAAATGACTGATAGCCTCGCCATAAAATCCTAATAGCCCTGCACTAAAGTCAATATAGCCCCACATTAAAGGACTGATAGCCCCATCTTAAAGTACAGATAACCCTGCCCTAAATTACTGATAGCTCCACCTTAAAGTACTGATATCCCTGCACTAAAATACTGAGTGCCCCGCCCTAAGGTTCTGATAACCCTGCCCTAAACTAATTATAGCCCTGCCCTAAAGTACTGATAACCCTGCCCTAAATTAAGGAAAACCCCACTCTAAAGTACTGATACCCTTGCCCTAAATTAATGACAGCCCTCCCTAAATTACTGATAACCCTGCCCTAAAAGATTGATAGCCCCACCCTAAAGTACTGAAAACCCTGCCCAAAATTATTGATAGCCCTGCCCTAAATTACTGATAGCCCCGCCCTAAAGTACTGATAACCTTGCCTTAAATCAAAGATAGCTTCGCCCTAAAATACTAATAGCCCCACCCTTAATTATTGATAGCCCTGCCCTAAAGTACTGATAGCCCCGCCCTAAATTTGTGATAGCCCTGCACTAAATTAATGATAGCCCCGCCCTAAAGTACTGATAACCCTGCACTAAATGACTGGTATCTCCGCCTTAAAGTACTGATAACCCTGCCCTAAATTAAGGATAACCACACTCTAAAGTACTGATAACCTTGCCCTAAATTAATGACAGCCCTCCCTAAATTACTGATAACCCTGTCCTAAATGACTGATAGCCCCGCCCTAAAGTACTAAAAACCCTGCCCAAAATTATTGATAGTCCTGACCCTAATTACTGATAGCCCCGCCCTAAAGTACTGATAATCTTGCCTTAAATCAAAGATAGCTTCGCACTAAAATACTGATAACCCCACCCTTAATTATTGATAGCCCTGCCCTAAAGTACTGATAAACCAATCCTAAATTATTGATAGCCCTGCCCTAAAGTACTGATAAACCAATCCTAAATTATTGATAGTCCTGCCCTAAAGTACTGATAGCCCCGCCCTCAGTTTTTGATAGCCCTGCACTAAATTAAAAATAGCCCCGCCCTAAAGTACTCATAACGCTGCACTAAATGACTGATAGCCCCGCCCCAAAGTACTGATAGCCCTGCACTAAATGACTGATAGCCCCGCCCAAAAGTACTGACAACCCGGCACTAAATGACTGATAGCCCCGCCCCAAAGTACTGACAACCCTGCACTAAATGACTGATAGCCCCGCCCCAAAGTACTGACAACCCTGCACTAAATGACTGATAGCCCCGCCCAAAAGTACTGACAACCCTGCACTAAATGACTGATAGCCCCGCCCAAAAGTACTGACAACCCTGCACTAAATGACTGATAGCCCCGCCCCAAAGTACTGATAACCCTGCACTAAATGACTGATAGCCCCGCCCAAAAGTACTGACAACCCTGCACTAAATGACTGATAGCCCCGCCCCAAAGTACTGACAACCCTGCACTAAATGACTGATAGCCCCGCCCAAAAGTACTGACAACCCTGCACTAAATGACTGATAGCCCCGCCCCAAAGTACTGATAACCCTGCACTAAATGACTGATAGCCCCGCCCCAAAGTACTGACAACCCTGCACTAAATGACTGATAGCCCCGCCCAAAAGTACTGACAACCCGGCACTAAATGACTGATAGCCCCGCCCCAAAGTACTGACAACCCTGCACTAAATGACTGATAGCCCCGCCCCAAAGTACTGACAACCCTGCACTAAATGACTGATAGCCCCGCCCAAAAGTACTGACAACCCTGCACTAAATGACTGATAGCCCCGCCCAAAAGTACTGACAACCCTGCACTAAATGACTGATAGCCCCGCCCCAAAGTACTGATAACCCTGCACTAAATGACTGATAGCCCCGCCCAAAAGTACTGACAACCCTGCACTAAATGACTGATAGCCCCGCCCCAAAGTACTGACAACCCTGCACTAAATGACTGATAGCCCCGCCCAAAAGTACTGACAACCCTGCACTAAATGACTGATAGCCCCGCCCCAAAGTACTGATAACCCTGCACTAAATGACTGATAGCCCCGCCCCAAAGTACTGACAACCCTGCACTAAATGACTGATAGCCCCGCCCCAAAGTACTGACAACCCTGCACTAAATGACTGATAGCCCCGCCCTAAAGTACTGACAACCCTGCACTAAATGACTGATAGCCCCGCCCTAAAGTAATGATAACCCTGCACTAAATGACTGGTAGCTCCGCCTTAAAGTACCAATAACCCTGCCCTAAATTACTGATAGCCCCGCCTTAAAAGCAAACCATGTAACAAAAAGTGAAGAAAAGTGGTTTGGCAGTGGCAGAAAAGGTTATGGTATTTGATAAAACATTATGAAGGGAAATGTTTTTTTGCAAAAAATGAAATGCACACATCGATTCTAATAAGCCAGAGCTGGATTTAACCAATAAGCAAGGTAAGCGGGCATTTAGGGCCCAAGGAATATCTGAGGGTCCCCAAATAAATACCAAGAAGTAATAATTATACCTATAAATGACATGTAACATCATTTTTATATTTCGGGGGACGAGGGTCTAAAAAAATAATTAATCTAATTATTGCATGTCCTCCATCCTCTATCATGGAGCAGTCCAACAGTCAAAGATTGTGTTTTAAAAATTGAAATAGTTCATTTATCATTTTTAGTGGGCGTGTCCAGCTCTGTTTAGGGGGGAGTGTCGGAGGAACTAAAGTGGGATGGTGTGGGAGTGTCTATTTGTTCACGCGCGAGTTTCAGAGTCAAAATACACACCCACACACACAGAAGAAAGTGATGGTGTTTAACCTACATGGACATCTGTAGTTGAATTATTTGCCAAATGATTAAATGTTGGACTTTTACTGCAGTTTGGCTCTTTCAATCAGTGAATTCATTCATGCCCCTAGCGACAAACGAGATATTTGATTCGAGGAGCTGCTCTAAGCGTGTATTTTTCATGCAATGTTTGATACCGCACGGCCAATGAGAGAAAAAAAAACTCAGCATTTCCCGGAAGCTTAGATGCACACGGCAGGTAGCGTCAGAAAGCCGCGTGTGTTATTCCAGTCACAAAATGCGGTAAAAACCCTACACGAGGTTAAAGTTTGGTTGTGACGCTAACGTGTTTACACTCGGTGACTCGGTGCAATAGTTAACTTAGTTCGATACGAACAAACTGATTAAACAAAGAGCACTGGTCGCTGACTTACCAAATCTGTAGAGACAGGACAATCACCAGCAACTAGAGCCGCGTCTTTATTAAGAGGAGACTAAAGCGAATCCGGATCTCAGCGTTTGCAGATGAGAACAGCTCTCAGGTAAACAATAATCCTCCTTAGACACGTAAGTTATTGTTGTCGAGCGTCGCGTACACTGTTAATCCACACGTGACTCCAGCTGAGCTCTCACAGAGAGAAAATGAAAACAAAACTTCACTGCAGCAAACTATAAAAGCAACACTTCACGCTTGTTTTACCAACACAACGTGGCGTCTCTGTCGTCTAAACACTGTGACAGTAATGAATATTAATGAAGTTGCACAATAGAGCGCGCTGATTAGTTTGAACCAAGCCTTACTCATGCATTAATGCAGCACACTGTAAGACGTAATAAGACTCACTCTGGCACAGACGTCCAGTCTGCACGCTGGAATACACGCTATTATGTCATGACCGTGACGCAGCTTCAAAAATTCGTTTTAAACCGGAAGTACGAATTTGCTTGAAATAACGCAAAAACAACCAATTTACACTTTTTAGTGAAATATAGGTGTCCTAATAGTGTTTTTAGCAGTGTGGGACACATATACAACTGTCAACAGCTCAACACATGTGTTCTGGTGTTTTGTGACCCTTTGAGACAAAATGTAAAAAAGGAGATTGAGTGATATGAGAAAATAAATAACAGACAGATAAAATAAACCACAGAAGGTGCATTTTAGGACCTTTGGGGCCCATGGCTGGAATTTCTTAGGGCCCCAAAATCCCTAAATCCGCCCCGGTCACAAGCACTACTGTTCAAATACTAACAGGAGTAAATGTTGATGTCCTGCCAGCCGCCTTTAAAGAGTGAGCCGGTGACAGTTTCAGCGGCTGCTGAGTCCTCACGACCTCCAGCGCAGCTCCAAAATGAAGCAGACCCTCAGTGGAGCACTTCGGTTTTTACAAGCGCACATTTCAGCCAGGCAACTTTCAGTGAAGTTTTCCGGGGAGCTCCACCTTTAATAATCTCCGGTACAGCCAGGGACCCGATATGTTATCAAGACTTTCATCATAAAGCTTCTGCTGCGTTTGCTGAACACATGCGCTTTGTCCTCGTTTCAAGGCATTGGAGATTAGGGGGGGGGGACTCTTCACCTCCGCACTTTCCTCATTATTCTCCGCGCCCCGCAAATGGATTTGTAATTACGGCCTGTCTGCGGCGGATCTTGAGTAATTGTCCTCCAAGTCTCTCAAAGAGTTGGCGGTACATTCGCTGACCGTGTCCGTATTATTCCTGCTATTGATAACGCGTGATAATGAAGGGCCATTACGGCTCATTACTGATACGAGACCCGCGACCCCGCGCGCCTCCAGCTCATACCGCGACCCCGAGAAAGTTATTTCTCCACCGGCTGACATTTCACACGCTTCTCTAATCTCCGTCCTCCTGCAGCGCAAAGTTCCCAATCACAGCGCGTCACATTGGCGCTCGGACCCGCGCCAGCCGACGGCCGGTGTGCGCGCAATGCGCGTGGGCAGCCGGAGCAGCGCGGAGGTGGGAAGTTGCAAAACAAAGACCCGGAGAAAGAAAGACACAGAACAGAGTGAATGCACTTGAGAACATGGGCTTTTTGCCACGGAAAAAAACCCAACTAAAGCGTATTGAATCTCATGCCTGCGGATTTGGCTGCGTTGAGAGGCTCGCCTGCCCGTGCCAAGTTCACAAATCCGCGCACATCTGTTTGCGCGTTTGAGTCTGCGCTGGTTTAATGAGATCTGCTCATTCCAGCAGCTCCAGCCAGTGATCATGTTATTATTCTCAGCAGAAAGAGCAAAAACACAGCAGCAGAGTCTACATGAACTGACCTATTATACACGCTTATTAATGTATTTTTCCGTTTAGACATCCGAAACACGCTTCTAAAGAGGGAAATCATCCAATAAAATATATTTACTGTGTTTGAAATGCACAACTTTGTAAGACAAAGACTTTTCTGCAGATATATAGATTTTTTTTCACAATTTAAAATTGTGTGGTCTCAGTTTTGAAATGCATTTCATTAACAATTATATCATGTCTTTGGATTTAGCTGCAGCAAATATATACCAGTATTGAATAAAGTGTGGGCGAGGCAGTGGCGCAGTAGGTAGTGCTGTCACCTCACAGCAAGAAGGTCGCTGGTTGGTTCGAACCTAGGCTCAGTTGGCGTTTCTGTGTGGAGTTTGCATGTTCTCCCTGCCTTCGCATGGGTTTCCTCCGGGTGCTCCGGTTTCCCCCAAAGACATGCGGTCCAGGTGAATTGGGTAGGCCCATAGTGTATGAGTGTGTGTGTGGATGTTTCCCAGAGAAGGGTTGCGGCTGGAAGGGCATCCGCTGCGTAAAAACTTGCTGGATAAGTTGGCGGTTCATTCCGCTGTGGCTACATAAAATAATTTTTTGACCTTTTTTTACATCAGCTACTATCTGACATCTGTCTTCTTTAAAATGAGACCAAACTTAAATCACTGCATCAAAGCACTGAAGACTGACATTCATTTAAGGCGAACATGTCATTGTCATGTCTATGTTCAAAAAGCAGGGGTGACGGTAAAATGTGATGTGCTTATATTAAGATGCTCTTTTGTCTGTGTCTTACTCTGATATTGGCTACTCTACATTTAGGACGTTTCCCCTTTTTTTAGCTGGAAAATCGTCTGTAACTTTGCTTTTTTTCTCACAGAATGGACTCCACCGGAGGCATTCAAGCATTTTCAAGTGTGTATGAAGGTTCCCATTTCACGTCTACCCATATCTACGGTTCAAATATCCCCTTTCTGCTTTTCGGACTCTTCGCAGGAGTCTGCATTGCAGCAATACGATTCATAAATGTCCAATTTCAGTTTTTTTTCTTGTAATGACATTTTCCTAGAAGCCTGCATTTCTTCTTTCTAACTGGAGTTCAGCGTCCAGAGAGGAATATTGAATTCTTTTATATATTTAACGCTGAGGTCAAAAACATTGATCTGTTTGTCTGAACACAATAACACAGCACTATTGACTTAACCAGTGGAGTGAGTGCAGGTAGGGCTCGACTGTCTGAAGAGAGAAAGACACAAAACACAGCCTGTTTTTTAAGATCTGTTGGTTTACAAATGGCAGATTGTGAGTGTATTAAAAAAAAGAACTCTTAAAACATTTAGAGTTTTACTGTGTGTGTGTGTGTGTGTGTGTATTAGTGCTCAAGGTACTGGTTTATTGATCAAACGTAAGCCAGGGTCTATCAGACTGTAAGGGCAGACTCATGCTATGTTATCCAAACAGTGCCCATGTCACCCTGCTGGTCCTTCCCCACCCAACCCGCTTCGAGCTGGTTTCAAATCAGCGACCTTCCACATGGGAGTCGGTTGCTCTACCAAGGAGGCTAAAGATCATGGCCTTTAGTGTCTGCTGCTTCGAGCACCTTTAGATGTCAGATGCATGATGTTTTACCAGCACAGCACTTACTAGCTGGCCTCCGCTACACCCAGGCCCGTTTCCCGGATCGTTGGAGAAGTGTGAGTGCTCTGATTCGGGCTCAAGCACGATTTACTTGGTCGGCCCTGGCCCGGTTGGAAGAGATGTGCCAGAGCGTGGTTCACTTGGGCTCAGGTGCGGTACGCTTGTAGTGTGAGTGCAAAGTGAGCATGAAACTGAAGACAAGACGTGACTTTAAGGGACTGTTTCATATGTGTTTATTAATCATTCTTACTGTTCGATGAGGTGAAGCAGTGGCGCAGTAGGTCGCTGGTTCAAGCCTCGCCTCAATTGGCATTGTTGTGTGGAGTTTGCATGTTCTCCCTACGTTCGCGTGGGTTTCCTCTGGGTGCTCCGTTTACCCCACAGTCCAAAGACATGCAGGTACAGGTGAGTTGGGTAGACTAAATTGTCCGTAGTGTATGTGTGTGTGTGTGGATGTTTCCCAGAAATGGGTTGCAGCTGGAAGGGCATCTGCTGCTTAAAAACTTGCTGGATAAGTTGGCGGTTCATTCCGCTGTGGCGACCCCGGATTAATAATTAATAAAGGGACTAAGCTGACAAGAAAATGAATGAATTGTTCAATGAACACAAACTGTCGCAGATTATTAAAGACACAAACCCCTCACTGCACGACAGCTGCACCTTCAGCAAACCTCCTAATTGCTGCAGCACCAGGACTTTATGATTGTTTATGAGCGTCAAAAGTGGCGGATCTGTTCGGAAATATCTGACTGTGTGTAACCGCATCCCAAAAGACTAAAATAATATAACTAAACCAATCTTCTCTGTGATGAGCGCAAGCACTTACTAAACAGCGCATCATTGATTCCTCCTAAGGGTGTACTCACGTTATGTACAGTTGCCTTTAACCGGGCCGAAGCGCGCTTGTCCTCCCTCCAGTCTCCCCTGACAGCCTGCACTCACATTACATTTGCGCCTGGGCACGCTTACGTCATCGATGATGCGCTGGTCAGTCGTCATAGTAAAAAGCATCATTTTGTGTCTGCCGGTTTGTTTACTTGCAGGATTCCAGTGACATTTTCCCGCACATTAATTCTGACCAATCGAAAAGCAGTTTAGGAAATACATTCAATAACATCTGGCCAATGAGTGATGTGGATTTGATCACATGACTGCATTTTGATTCTTTTCAACTGGTTCAGATCAAAGCAAATCAGTGTGCTGTGAAAAGGACCCAGAGACATGCTACAATGTATCATTTGCTGCACTCAGTCCAGACCAAATGAACCGAACCACAGATGTGAAAGCACCCTAAAGCCTGGTTTATACTTCTGCGTCAAGTGACCGGCGTAACCCACAACGCATGTAACGCGCGTAGCTGTGCATTTATACTTCTGCTCGCTGTCTCTGTTGGTCTGCATTAACACTTCCGAAACGCTAGTGGGCAGTGAAGTGTTGATGTTCCTCTGTGTCGAGTTTCTTCGCTGCTGTTTTGCTTTTCCTGAACACTTCCGGGATGTACAAGTGGCTCAAACTCGCTCAAATTGAGGCAGGAACCGGCGGACGTGCAACAACTTTAACTATGAGGTAAACACAAAACAACACTTTCCATCCGGAGCTCCTTCACGGGACTCCACACTTGTGCACAATCGCTCCATCAGGCTCGCACCATTCACGCGGCTCTCTGTCCCGCCCAGACTCGTCAGCGCTACCTAGCCGACCAATCACAGAGCTTGCGCTACGCGTCATTGTGATGTGAAGTTACATTTTTTGAGAGGTGCACGTCAGTGACGCCGACGGCCACGGCGAAGGGGTATGCGTCAGCGCCGTAGCATACGCCGGCGTTTGACGCAGAAGTATAAATCAGCCTTAAGTCTTCCAACTGGCTCCACTGGAGTCCGGTCCTGCGTTCACTGGTGGATGTCTTCATGATCAATCGATAGCAATGAGGAAGATTACATTTACATTTACATTTAGTCATTTAGCAGACGCTTTGGTCCCACTTTATATTAAGTGGCCTTAACTAATATGTACTTACATAGGAATTAATAGTTTGTTACAATGTACTTATTGTGTAAATACATGTATTTACTGTGTACTTATGCTTGATTAAATACATGTATGTAATTACATCTGTAATTAACTTTTGTAATTACATTTGTAAATACACTGTTGACCATCCCTTACACCTTAACCCACCCTTAAACCTACCCATACCACCAAACCTGTCCATAACCCAACCTCTATCCCAACTCAAAAGCACCACAAGTGCTCTCAAATACATTATAAACACAGTAAGTACATTGTATTTATTTTTCTGATGTAAGTACATAGTAGTTAAGGACACTTAATATAAAGTGGGACCGACGCTTTTATCCAAAGTGACTTACAAATGAGGACAAGGAAGCAATTTACACAACTATAAGAACAACAATGAATAAGTGCTGTAGGCAAGTTTCAGGTCTGTAAAATCTAAGAAGGAAAGCATTTGTAAATTTTTATTTTTTTAATTTTTATTTTTATTAAATTTTCTTTTTTTTTGAGTACAGTTAGTGGTATAGATCAACCGGGATGACAAGCAGCAGACTCCCATCTTCACTTGGGAACTGTTGTTGAGGGGCCCAGCCAAGGTGGTCAACCTGATCAAGGGCTCATACTTGAATTGACTGAATCAGTTGAATCACACTTGTGTAATTCATACAGTTAAACAATAAAGAGGGGTGTCACGATGATGCGGCGTGTACCACGATCACCTCACAGCAATAAGGTCGCTGGTTCGAGTCCCATCTGGGTCAGTTGGCGTTTCTGTCTGGAGTTTGCATGTTCTCCCTGTGTCGGCGTGGGTTTATGAATGAATGAATAAACAGTAAAGGTATTGTATTGAAACCAAGTGTGCCGCAAGCCTGCGTTTGAGTGAAGGTCTCGGCCGTTAGATCGCCCCCTGGGGGCTGGCTGCAGTACAAGTCATAAAGCCCGCCTCCTCCGTGTTAATGAAGGAGACTAGAGCCCAAATAAAAACATTTATTACACTTGCTATAAAATGTCCCGAAAGATGGTTCTGGTGGATTAAGGCACTGGTTATTGTGCTGAAATAGGTGCAGATCTTCATTTTTGTAAACAGTTTGTTTTTAGCAGTAGTTTAATGCTGGGCGTGTCATCGTGATTGACAGCTGTGATTGACAGTTTCTCAAAGCAGCGTGTCTGAGCTTCGGCAGGAGACTGAAGTGTTATTATTGGATTTCTGTGTTATTTTACCATGACAAAATGAGTTCAGCTGTAAACTACAGTTTCTGACATACATGATCTGGTGGAACACTGTTTATTCGCTAAGGTCAGGGCTTTTTTCGGGCGTTATTAGTTTGCTGATACACGCCTAACCACCAGGATAGCAAAACACAGTTCTGGCTAGATTCTCGCCTGCCGGAGACTTAACGTTACCCCTCAGAGCTCAGACTGACTACCTCTGCTGGACCTACTCCGGATGCCTGGACTCACTGCCCGATTCCAGCCCGAGTCAATCGAGGCAGATGCGGCGGCCGAGTGAGCCGGCGCTGCCGCATGCGAGCCGGAATCAGCCCGCGACGCCGCGAGTAGGTTATGCGCTGCGGCCCGGAGCTGGCACGATTGAATATATAAAACCCTCATATTTGTTAACGTTATTACATCCATTTGTGTTGATATGACAGCAAACGCATGCTGAGCAGTGCGGGGGGCGTGGTTGATTTTACATAAAGCGTTTGGTTGGAAGCTCGACTCCGCTCATTTTCGTGACTCCTCCTCTGGCTCCATCAGACAGTCCTTCTGCGCATGTCAAGGCTCCAATTTCAGCAGTCATTTGCGAAAGTTTGTGCCCGTCAAGCAGGCGTTTTGCCCTCAAGGCGTTCAATGGGAAAAGGGGCTGTCGCGTCGTCCATATTTTTTACAGTCATTGATTGAAACACAATAAAAGTATAGTGTTGAAACACACTTTAAATGTGGTTTATTTATAAACTAATTTCGAGAGGATCATGTGCTTATGATCAACACGGCTGGCTCTGTAATCTGCTCTATTAGATGATTACGGAAGCATTATAAATAACCTGAGTTTTCACTACTGTTATCTTCGTCTTGAAGTTTCCCCCCGTTCCACCCCTACTTCCCACTATTTCTTTTTTTCGATAGTGCGACACGGTGGCCCCAGTGGCTAGCACTGTTGCCTCACAGCAAGAACACCTCTGGTCCAATCTCTTATTGGGCTGGTTGGTGTTTCTGTGCGGAGTGTCTATGTTCTCCCCGTGTTCGCGTGGGGTTCCCCGGTTTCCTCCCACCATCCAAAAACATACACCATAGCCAATCGACTAAACCAAATTATCACCCAAGATAACCTAAAGTTGCGGTCACACTGGACTTTTCTCCCCATAGACTTCCATTCATACGCACGCGAATGCGTCAGACAGGAGACGTAGTGTCATGTGTTAAGTTTTGCAGGTCGCTGCAGTGCAAAGTTCAAGCTTGGTGACCTCTGACCTGCGAAATCACATTACTTGACTGCGTGAGACCAAACAAGGATCAAAACTTTTTTTAATGTCTGATCATCTTGTTTATTCCCGCCCCTTTTTGCAGCGCCGCACGACAGAATTTCGCACACACAAACTCGTGTGATCGCAGCTTTAGTTTACACTTCTCAAATGGTGACAAGCAGGGGAGATCTTAAGACCTACCTAAGCACAAACTCCCCTCTCGCCCTTCTAACGGGAGGGAGCCCCAAGCTCGAGGCTATTACAAGCACGGGGCTCTCTCCCTTGACAGCATGCCAATTACACTTTATTGATTATCAGCTAAGTGTGAACTCTTGAAACCATTTGTGTTGTGTTTGTGTTGTCAGGTCTCCATTGTTGTGTAAATGAATGGCAAGCAGAGCATTTGCACCATCTGGGTCTTGTGACCTTCTCTGAACAAACAGGTAATACCTTGAGGTGGAAAATATTTTAATTTCAACAGTAAAATAATAATTTCCACAAATGAAAAATACTTACAAATTCAGCACTTCGAGGAGAGAACGGATGCTGTTTGTACGTAGCTGACTGCAGGCAGGCATGTAAAGAAATGATTCAACACAGCAGGCGATCAAGCGCAAACACTTCTTTTACTGTAAGATCACACGGACCGGAGCACATGACAAAGAAAAAAGGCAGCGCTTTAAATGATGAAGGTTCATGTGGAGCGGTTTTACACATTTCGGCTGAAACAGCGTTCTGATTTCCATTCAGAAGTGATCGTTGACCTTGTTTGTCTTGCAGGCACAAATATAATTTCATAATGATATTCTCATCAAGGCAGAGAGAGAGAGAGAAATGCAAATTGATGCAGTTATGGAAAAAGTGCTGTTTCAGAAGCTCATAATTTAATAGGCTATTAGTTGCTTGCAGTATGTTTATGATTCGTTTCTCTTTTTTTTTTCTTACATGAAGTTAACTGACTGTCAAAAGTTGTTTACTGCGCTCCAGAGACGATGAGGGAATAATAAACACACCGTACAACAGGATCTCGTGTGCTTTTCATGCATGATTGGCCTGGTAAGTGCCTGAGCGATGAACATGGTGAATTACGACAACAACACTCGACGCTAGATAACATTTCACAGTCAGATTTGTGGAAGGAAGCAAAGCAGGCTCATTAACCTCCAGACACGGCTCCGTTTAACTTTATTAACAACCTAACGCCAGCAGGCAGAGCAAACGCAAGTGCAGACTCGCTGGCAGATCAAGGTTATTAGATCATTTTGCAATTTTAATTATTTTTTCTGGAGTGATGATATTTTTAAAATTTGCTGTAAATTTCAGTTTAGTTTTTATTAATTTCATTAATGGTTTTAGGTTAGTTTTTATTTGCTTCATTAATAATTTTAGTTTAGTTTTTATTTGTTTCATTAATAATTTTAGTTTAGTTTTTATTTGTTTCATTAATAATTTTAGTTTAGTTTTTATTTGTTTTATTAATGGTTTTAGTTTTTATTCGTTTCATTAATAATTTAAGTTTAGTTTTTATTCGTTACATTAATAATTTTAGTTTAGTTTTTATTCGTTTCATTAATAATTTTAGTTTAGTTTTTATTCGTTTTATTAATGGTTTTAGTTTTTATTCGTTTCATTAATAATTTTAGTTTAGTTTTATTCGTTTCATTAATAATTTTAGTTTAGTTTTTATTCGTTTCATTAATAATTTTAGTTTAGTTTTTATTCGTTTTATTAATGGTTTTAGTTTTTATTCGTTACATTAATAATTTTAGTTTAGTTTTTATTCGTTTCATTAATAATTTTAGTTTAGTTTTTATTCGTTTTATTAATGGTTTTAGTTTTTATTCGTTTCATTAATAATTTTAGTTTAGTTTTATTCGTTTCATTAATGGTTTCAGTTTAGTTTTTATTTTCTTACTTAGAGTTTTTGTCTTGTTTTTAGTCCAAATGTACGGAGACCCGGAAGGGACGTGATGGTGGAGAACAAAAAATGGGTGGAAGAAAAAAAATGGGTGGGAGAAAAAACAAAAAAAAAAACAAATGATAGGTAAACATATTTTTGAAAGTTTTTGCGTTCCCTCGCAAAACTTTTGTTCGACAAACACTTCACTTCATACATGACAACCCTCCTGTTTTGCCAGGATTCTCCCGCATTTCACCATTATATCCTATTATTAGGCATTTTCCCATATCTCTCTCATATTTTTTAATCTTGAAAGCATGTTGAAATTAATATATAAATGTCTGAATTCACTTTCTTTCCATTAAAGCTGTGCGTCGATCAGCGTCCCTCATATGCAGCCTCTGAATCAGTGAATTCAGACATTTATATATTAATTTCAACATGCTTTCAAGATTAAAAATACACAAGAAATATGGGTAAATACCTAATAATAGGATATAATGGTAAAATACAGGACAATCCTGGCAAAAACACGAGGGTTGTCATGTATGAAGTGAAGCATTTGTCGAACAACAGTTTTGCGAGGGAACGCAAAAACTTTCAAAAATATGTTTACCCATCACTCGTTTTTATTCTTCCACCTATTTTTTTTCTCCACCATCACGTCCCTTCCGGATCTCCGTATAAATGCCTACAAAATTTTGAATCAAGAAGAATTTTCTAGAGAAGCAAAACAGATTATCTTGTTAAAAAAAAATAATGAGTCAAAACTAAGTGAGATTTTACTTGAAAGAACCAAAATAATCTGAGAGCAAAATATACTGATGTCAAAAGGAAAAACTAAATTATTTCTCTTACCTAAGTTGGCGTCGACGCAGTGGCAAAGTAGGTAGTGCTGTCGCTTCACAGGAAGAAGGTCGCTGGTTCGAGCCTCGCCTGGGTCAGTTGGTGTTTCTGTGTGGAGTTTGCATGTTCTCCCTGCGTTCGTGTGGGTTTCCTCCGGGTGCTCCGGTTTCCACCACAGTCCAAACACATGCGGTACAGGTGAATTGGGAAGGTCAAATTGACCGTAGTGTGTGTGTGAATGAGTGTGTGTGGATGTTTCCCAGAGATGGATTTCTGCTGGAAGGGCATCTGCTGTGTAAAAACGTGCTGGATAAGTTGGTGGTTCATTCCGCTGTGGCGACCCCGGATTAATAAAGGGACTAAGCCGAAAAGAAAATGAATGAATGAATGAATGAATGAATGAATGAACCGCGTTGGCAAATTATTTTGCTAGTTTTAACATAAAACACTATTTTAGCAAATTATTTCTTTAAACAAAACACTTTTTTGCTAATCTAGAAAATGCTTCTTGATTTGGATATTTGTACTAAAACCAAGACAAAAAATCGAAATAAGAAAAGCATTTTTGCTGTGTTTCTCTCCAGTTTTTATATATATTTAGTTTTATTTTCACAAGTACACATCCAATGTTGACCAGAGTGAGGTTTAGTGTTTTTGCACATTACATAGACTTACATCAACTCTTACATTACATTAATGCCTCATTCACACAGGGCGTCAAGCGCTAACGCTTCCCATTCACTTCGCCGTCGGCGAACTGCATTGTGGATCTGTCGGCAAACAGCAAACTGCTTTGAAAACACCTGTGTTCATATGGACAGGCCTGAGTTGTTGTTTACTAAAATAACCTTGAGGCAGACAGGACGACGTGTTATCTACTTGTCCTCAAAGGCGGTTATCATCCCTCTGATGGAGCAGATGACCCCGGAGACGCTGCAGAATCCGCCCAGCAGTAAGATCAGCAGGTCCAGCATTCTCCGGCTCAGGTCCAGCTGCGTCCACTTCAGCTGCAGGTGGAAGAGAGCAGGCAGCAGCAGAGTCATGGCCGCCCCTGTCACGCTGCCCGTCAGGCCCATGAGGAGGGAAAAGCGGGGCACGAACAGTGCCATGAGGAGGGTGAGCAGCAGCAGAGAACCACGCAGCAGCAGCAGCATCCACCACTCAGACCCGGAGTCCAGTTTCAGGAGGCCTGTCTGCAGTATTTCTGCCGCAGCATAGAATGGCAGCGGGTACGAGAGCAGAGCCTTCGCCAGCAGACACAGATTCACCACGGTACGCAGAGCAGAGGGCAGGTTATCTGTTATCACCTGAAAATAATAATAAAAGTCCACTTAAAGCAGGCATGTCCAAAGTCGGTCCTGGAGGGCCGGTGTCCTGCAAAGTTTAGTTCCAACCCCAACCAGACACACCTAGGCTAGCTAATCAAGCTCTTATAGGCTTTCTAGAAACATCCTTGAAGGTGTGTTCAGGCAAGTTGGAGGTAAAATCTGCAGGACCGACTTTGGACACCCCTGACTTAAAGGCAAGGCAAGGCAAGTTTATTTTTAGCACATCATACACAATGGTAATTAAAAGTGCTTTACATGAAGTGAAGTTTAATTTATTAAAATAATTTCGAGAGGAGTACGTGCTCATGATTAAACCAGTTGGCTCATATTAGGGTTAGGGTTAGGCCAAATGTAGCTCAAAGGTGTCAAAAAACAAAAACAAAACACAAAACTTAAACTTGAAATGATTGGCCAGATTTCAAAATAATACATTATAATGTTTCAGTTAATTCTTCAATTTAATTTGAAGTATATCAGGACGTTAGCGATGTCTACAGTCATGTGAGATCAGCGCACCTCTTTAGTTTCCTCTCCCCAAGTTAGGAAGGCCAGCACAGAGAAGGCCGTCTTCAGGACACAGGCCAGAGCGTGAGTCCAGTCCATCATGGTGTTGAAGTCCAGCCGGTCCATCATGCTCTCTTCCAACGTGGGCAGGTAGATCTGTGAGGTGTAGCTGAAGATAATCACGCCCACCGCCACCTGGAAGCCATCAAAGTCCACCACATCTGCACGCAGACTTCTGCTGGCCCACTGCGGAGACTGGCGCACACAGTAGCCAATCACAATGAAGGTGATGAGGAACTGAGCCAGCGAGCAGAAGAGGCTGAGGCGGGACACCACCCTCAGGTCTCGGATCAGCATGCACGGCAGTAGGATCAGAAAGCTGATGGCGGAGCCGGTCGTCGGGCTCAGAGGCAGGAAAAACAGGCTGTGGCACATCAGATTACCGCTCACAACCAAGTAGAGGATGCAGGTCATGACTAGCTCAACCAGCTGCGCCACATTCACAACCTTTCCCCCGATGCACGGGCAGATGTGTCTGCAGCAAGCATTAGCGATGTCCTCGTAGGTGTGTCTTACGCGGACCGGGCAGCCGCTCTCATCCTCTTCATACAAGCAGGACACCAGGATCTTACCAGTGTAGCTGCAGATGAGGGCGGCTAGCACCAGCAACAGCAGACCCAGGTACCCGCTCTGCAGCAGGGCATAGGGTAGACCCAGCACAAAGAGACCCTGAGGAGACAAAAGCAGTGCTTAGTCAAGTACTCAAAGTAAGAAGGCAACAATAGCTGCTTTTACACTGTCTGACCAATGTGAGCCAGGACAATGTGTGCAATTCAACTGTAAGGTCAAGGTCAAGGTCAAAGTGCAGCATGAAAACCCTTCCCTAAGTACGCCCCCCAAATCAAACATCACACAACCTGTGCAGTTTTGTGGGAAAGAGAAAGACAAGTCAAAATTACACAGGTAAATCGCAACATGGAATCATCACAAAAGTTCAGACACGGCCCGATCAGGCCCCAGAAGTTACTTCAGAAAAACGGCTGATTCAGACGTGACTTCAAATCCAGCTAATGAGAATGACTTGCTGAAGTCTGCTGCTTCTCAAACACTGATAATCCCACACCTCTTCTTGAAATTTCAAAAGACCCCTCGGATACAGGGCCGGAGCAAGCTGAACTGCCGCTCTAGGCAGAGGACGATCACGCCGCCCTCAACCCCAATATGTGAAAACGAAAGAGACCGGTTATGAAAATGAAGTGAGGTGTCGCGGACCTCTATTCTGCCGCCCTATGTGCTGATATAACTGAGGACGCGTGGGTGCTGAGGTAGGGAGGGAGGTGTCGCCGACGCTGCTCTCTCTATTCTGCCGCCCTATGTGCGGAAATAACTGAGGGCGCGCGGGTGTCGCAGACCTCTATTCTGTCGCCCTATGCACGGATATAACTGAGGACATGCGGGTGCTGATGGAGGTGTCGCTGTGCTGCCCTCTCTATTCTGTCGCCTATGCGCGAATATATCTGAGAATGCGGATGGTGAGGGAGGTGTCGTGGACATAACTGAGGATGCGGGTGGTAAGGGGGGTGTTGCGGACGCCGCCCTCTCTATACGCGCCGGCCCTGTTCATCTGCAAAGATATTCAGCCGTGTCACGGAGAACGAAGGTTTTAAACACCTCCTCCTGTTAATTTTTATTTAATTATAATAATAATAATAATAATAATAATAATATTAATAATGATAAAAATAATTGGGTGTCACGGTGGCACAGTGGGTAGTTTGACCACCTCACAGCAAGAAGATTGCTGGTTTGTTATATTTTTATCAGCCTGTTGTTTACAGTGACAGTGATGTTTCAAAGCAGCATAACACTGCTAGTTCACCACCTTAAGTTTTGAATATTCAGTGGCAAAATATATCTTTGTAAAACTTGTTTTTATAGTATAAAAGTTAAATCACAATTCTTGTTGTGCAATGCTAAACCTTTATGTTGAAAGAGGGCAAATATATATATATATATTTAATATATATTGCACTTATACATTCTGTTTATCTTGAAAATACTTAAATAATATGTGCTATATGTTCTAAAATGGCCCTCTACTGTAAACTGACACTCTGGCTCTGAGAGAAGAGCCAGTGTGTAAAAAAGTCTTGGTTTTGCTTGGTTAATAAATAATCAAACTCATTCAATGGCACAGCATCCTCTTTCACATCATCTCATAAACTTGATCTAATTAGTTAGTGCTGAATTATCGCATTGTATCGTGATATGGGTGTGAATCGTATCGTGTTGCATCGCAATATGTCACAAATGTATCGCTAATATATCGGATCGTATTCTTTGTATCGAGATACGTATCGGATCGCCATTATAGCTTAGATGCCCAACCCTAGTTTCAACCCAGGCTCATTCTGAAAACATAGTCCCACAGACGTTTTTGGAGATCGCAAATTATGTAGCTGGATGTACGTATGGCTGCATTTCATTTTTGTAAGCGAACGCTACGGGCGGTTTGACGCTGTTCCTTTACATGCTTACCGGCTGACTGCTTACCTCCATGTGGAGGGCTTTCCTGCTGCAACCAGTTTGTCCAGTTAGCTTGTCATGTACTACGGCGGACATGAGACACAGAGAGGAGTTGACCACGACGATGACAACCGGGGAAGAGCGGTTCCAGAAATCAGGCAAGACCAAAACAGAATCCAAAAAATAAAGTAAACAAGTGAATAATGGGGTGAGAATGTGGTAAAATCTGAAAACATGGTAAAAATCATACAAGGGATTTTCTTTTTTTTGACGGCTTTTGTAAATCGTTGGTTGGGTTTAGGGACGTAAGCGGGTGGGCGGGTCAATCGGTAAAATTGGTTGAGTTTAGGGAAGGAGGAGGGTGGGTCAGCTGATTGGCCGGTCGCCCAGTCAATCATTCAGTCAGACAGATGGTCAGTCAACAGCGGCCTCTGGTTGGTTTACGCAAGAACAGCACAGGCGCGAACGGCACTCGCGAGAGACATTTGAGATACGAAAAAGCGTACACAGTGGCCTCTAGTGGATTAAAAAAAATGTACCACACCGGGACGTATTTTACGGTCTTCAGAACAATCCATGGGACTACGTTTTCAGAATGAGGCTGGGTTTTTAGCTGAGGTACAATAGTGGCGACCGTGGGCTAATGGTTAATGAGTTGAATGTGTGCTTGGAAGGTGGCAGGTTCAAGTCCCTCGCATTGGAGCTAGGCATTCATTTTCACTATTGTAAAATCTTGAATCTGATAGGGTAAAAAAAATTAAATACAAAAAAAATTTGCCATGCAACTCAAGACTGGTTTCGTGCTGCAGGGTTGCATTTTATAATAAACAAACTCTGGATGTTAGAAAGCTGAATGAACCATGAGAACTCCATTACGTGATGAAAGAGCAGCCTCTGAGCCATACAGGGTTCACATCCATATAAAAACGACTAGATGTCTCACACAGACATACGCACACATATACACACAGCTGTGTGAAATACACACAGTCGCAGGCGCGCGGCAGATGGGAGTAATGAAATCACACCCTCTCACACACCCCTCCGCTAATGAAGTCACAGTCATCTCTAAAGAGGCGCTAAGTGACAGATATTTTATCTTGACTGTAATTGTTGGTAAATTGCTTTGTGTTAGACACAATGAATAAAGATACAGCGCTGCATTCATTTCCTCTCGCGGCCCTAATGACTGTATCTCGCGTAAACAGACGACAGCTGATTGTTCATACACAGAGACACAAAGGAGAGGTGTGGAGACGTTCGTGAGCTGCCTATCCAGAGCCGACTCAGCAGGTGCATCAAAGAAGTTCAGATTGTCTTTTTTCCTCCATCGTGAAGAACATCTTATTCATGAACTGATTGTTTTCTAATGATTTCATGGTTTGGGAACTGATTGGGTTTTTGGAAGATGGGTGTTGCGAGAAAAAATGGAAGAAGATTCGAATGCCAGGTTGCAGTGGAGGATTACTGTTTACCGGAAACGTCATATTATTTTCAGATGATGACCAGCATGATGAGCGAATATTTATAGACAAAATATTATCATATTTGTTCGAACGGATGCCTCCTGAGAAGGCAGGGCAGAAACAAAACATGCACTGATAGCCCCGCCCAAAAGGACTAAGTGCTACGCCGTAAATGACTGAAAGAGCACTGAGAGCCGTGCGTTACTTAGGATATGAAATACGTTACTAAGTATATGCTTTGTTGTATGTTTCAGATGACAAATCCATTAGAGGGCGCTGTCACACATTTGCGAATCTTATATGTTATTTAGGGTACGTTTTATCAAAAAAAAAAAAACGTAGGATGTGTTTTGTTCTGTTTTAAATGACAAATCCACTAGAGGGTGCTGTTACATTTGCAAATCGAAAATATTTTATTTAGGATGCGGGTTATCTAAAATGCGTTATTTAGAATATATTTGGTTGTACGTTTCAGATGACAAATCCACTAGAGGGCGCTGTCACACATTTGTGAATCTTAAATGTGTTATTTAGAGTATGTTTTATGTCAAAATACATTACTAAGGATATGTTTTGTTGTACGCTTCAGATAACAAATCCACTAGAGGGCGCTGTCACATTTGCGAATCTTAAATATGTCAATTAGAGTACGTTTTATCTAAAATACGTGACTAAGAAAATGTTTTGTTGTACATTTCAGATGAAAGTCTACTAGAGGGTGCTGTCACCCTTTTGTGACTATAAAATATGTTATTTAGGGTATGTTTTATCTAAAATATGTTACTTAGGATATGTTTTGTTGAACATTTCAAATGACAAATCCACTAGAGGGCGCTGTCACACATTGGCGAATCTTAAATATGTCAATTAGAGTATGTTTTATCTAAAATACGTAACTAAGGAAATGTTTTGTTGTACATTTCAGATGAAAGTCTACTAGAGGGCGCTGTCACACATTTACAAATCTTAAATAAGTAAATAAGAGTACATTTTATCTAAAATATGTTACTTAGGATATGTTTTGTTGATCGTTTCAGATAACCGATCCACTAGAGGGCGCTGTCATACATTTGCGAATCTAAAATATGTCAATTACTCTGCGTTTTATCTAAAATGTGTTACTTAGGAAATGTTTTGTTGTATGTTTTAGATGACCAAAGTACTAGAGGGCGCTGTCACACATTTGCGAAATGGTAAATATGCCAATTACAGTGCGTTTTATCTGAAATATGTTACTTAGGAAATGTTTTGTTGTAGGTTTCAGATGACAAATCCACTAGAAGGCGCTGTCACACATTTGCAAATCTTAAATAAGTAAATTAGAGTACGTTTTATCAAAGATATATTACTTAGGAAATGTTTTGTTAAACGTTTCAGATGACCGATCCACCAGAGGGCGCTGCCACACATTTGCGAAATGTTAAAAATGTCAATTAGAGTGTGTTCTATCTGAAATACGTTACTTAGGATATGTTTTGTTGTACAGTTCAGATGACAAATCCACTATAGGATGCTATCTAGATTTTGTGAATTCCACTAGAGCAGGGGTGGGCAAACTCGGTCCTGGAGGGCCGGTGTCCTGCACAGTTTAGCTCCAACTCTAATCAAACACACCTGCTTATAGATTTCTAGTGATCTTGAAGACACTGATTAGCATGTTCAGGTGTGTTTGACTAGTGTGGGAACAAAACTCTGCAGGGACACCGGCCCTCGAGGATCAAGTTTGACCATCCCTGCACTAGAGGGTGCTGTTTACTATTTTGTGGATCTGAAATATGTTACTTAGGGAACATGTTATTGTAGGATTCAGATGACAAATCTGTTAGGGGGCACTGTCTACAATTTGCTAACCTAAAATAAGTTATTTAGGGTACGTTTTATCTGAAATATCTCACTTACAATATGTTTTTTGCACATTTCAGATGACAAATCCACTGTTTACTTTGGCAAATCTGAAATATTCTACTTAGGGTGCATTTTACTGTACATTTCATTTGACAAATTCACTAGAGGCCGCTGTCTACATTTTGTGAATCTAATATAAGTTACTTAGGATAGGTTTTGTTGTACGTTTCAGATGACAAATCCACTAGAGGGTGCTGTCATAAATTTGTGAATCTAAAATAAGTTATTTAGAGTTAGAATACGTTACTTTTGTTGTACGTATTTGTGGGTTTCATGAATGAAGGTTTAACATCTATGCAAACTTTTCATTCAAAGTACAGCTCTTTATAGTGCAAAACATTCATTACAAAATGCACTTTTAAAAAGCTCTTTACAGAAAGCTTCTTTGTGGAAGCTCCAAAGCTGTATTTTAGAGCACCGAAGAAGATGATGCTCCCTATGTAGCCAGCAGACAGACAGGTGTGAGTGAGCCAGATGGCTGAAGAGGGAAAGAGAGATGCACATTACGCTGGAAAGTAAAGCAGAAGGATGAATTAAACAAGCTGGAGCAGCAATAACGAGCTGTGTGATCATTAACAGCTCTAAATATTAGCTCAAATGGGAACGAACAGATGAGGTAATGGGGTGTCATTCACATAAACAAGGATTTATGCAGCTATAAAGTAAATAAGGCATATTCAAACACACAAAACACTCGCGCTTTGCGAAATCTGTGGTGGTAGATGATCTTTGCTTAATATTTTAGTTTAAAAGCATAATAAAAGGCACTTTTTAAGTAATATTTTAAATTACAGTTTATTAATGTTGATAATTTACATTTAAACTCTGGAAAACTTACAAATTTACACTGAAAACCTTTTAAGTTAATCAATAAAAATGTAAGGTTATTTTTTTTTATAAAACTGCTTTGTCCATTTACAGTAATTTACTTTTAAAGTACAGTTTTTACATTTGCAGTAAATAAGAATTTACGTAAAACTTATTTTTACAGAAAAAAAACTCACAACTACAACAAATCTCTAAAAAAAAGATTCAAATCTACAAAAAAGGGTATTTTGTGTTAAAATTAGTTTTGTAAAAAAAAAAAAAGTGATTAATATTATAATATACTTGTAAGCTCTCCTGATGAATTTATAGTTCTGTTGTAATTTTTGAAATTTTTATATTTTTTATTATTAATTCCAGCTTAACTAAAACAAATAACTCTGTATTCAGAAGAGAAATATTATAATAAATACTTTGAAAAAAATGTCCTTGGTCTGTTACACTTAACTTAGAAGATATTTGAAAGAAATTAATTATAATTATTTAATTTATTTGATTAGCTGAGGGCAAAATTATTCAAATATTTCTTTCTTTTTCAAATATTTGCCAAATTACATTTAACAGAGCAAGAACTTTTTTTACAGTATTTTCGATAATATTTTTTCGTCTGGAGAAAGTCTTTTTTGTTTTATTTTGGCTAGAATAAAAGCAGTTTTAAATTTTTTAAAAGGCATTTTAAGGTCAAAATTATTAGCCCCCTTAAGCTTCATTTTCCCAGAAATAAAGGTACGTGAGCTGTCACTGGGGTGGTACCTTTTCAAAAGGTACACATTTGTACTTGAAGGGTCCATATTGCTACCTCAAAAGTACATATTAGTAACACATTTTTAGAGGAACACTTTTGTACTTTTTAGGTAAGAATATGTACCCTTGAGGTATTAATATGGATCTTTTAGGTACAAATTTTTACCTTTTAAAAAAAGGTACCACCCCAGTGACAGCTCGTTTGCCTTTATTTCTGCCTGATCACCCTAATTTTAACCTAATTAACCAAGTTAAGCCTTTAACTACCACTGTAACAGTGGCAGTGAACAATTCAAAATAATTCATTAATATGTGTAAACAATGAAGAAAAATCTTTGCCAATTAAGGTGGGATCCAAACCCGAGTCTCTTTGGGTTGAACCTCTGCGACATATCCACTCGGCCATGTGACATTCTTTAAATTAAACTTATTCCCACCCATATGTTGATATGCTCTATTTCACCTCGGAACCCTGCTGAAAAATCCAGCTTAAACCAGCCTAGGCTGGTCAAGCTGGTCTTAGCTGGTCATCTCCCAGCCTGACCAGATAAGAACAGGCCGGAAATGGCTGGAAACCAGCTTGGAAATGGTCAAAACTCCTCTAAAACCAGTCTGGTCGACTAGCTAAAACCAGCCAACCAGCCTAGGCTTGTTTAAGCTGTTTTATTCAGTAGGAAAAAATAAATAAATAAATAATAATATTAATGACTTCTGCACTTCACAAATCAATTAACACACAAGATTAAAGTAATGAACTGTTCGGGCGCCAGACAGGATTGAAACTTGTCCAAAATAAATAAATAAATAATATATATATATATATATATATATATATATATATATATATATATATATATATATATATATATATATATATATATATATTTATCATACACATTAGAGAAAAAAAAAACAATCTGTTATACACAAAAAAATGGGAATAAATTATCAAACAAATAAGATTCAATTTAACTCTGGTTATATTTCTCAACAAAACTGACAAACCACAAAACACAAGAAATCTTCAATCAACATCTTATAACACACTTGAAGTCAAGTATTATTTTATTTTACTTTCAAGAGGGAAGAAAGCACAACCAAAACAAACGTATCAATCACTTTCATAACAAGACAGTTTCCTGATTTGACAACAGTCCCGATCAAAAGCAAAAAAAAACAAACCAAAATAATAAACGAGCATCAACGTGCAAAATAAAATACCCCCAAATTGTATTATTCGACAAAATGAGCTGAATACTAGTATCTTGAAGAATATCTAGTCAAATATTATTTACTGTCATCATGGCAAAGATAAAAATAAATCAGTTATTAGAGATGAGTTATTAAAACTATTATGATTAGAAATGTGCTGAAGAAATCTGCTCTTTTAATCTGAAATTCTGCCTTCAACTGTACATATACTAAATAAAATGTTTCTGCAGCATAATATTTGCCTGGTCTGGTGCAATTAATGTAGCTCTATTACATCCCACAGTAAAGAGTATTCTGATGTTTGTTTACTCTTCCAGCACATCACTAATGACCGGTTGACAGACGCCAGCGTTTTATATATATATATATTCAGATGTGGTTTCTGCATTTTAAAGAGAAGACTGGATACTGTGAGTGCGCTCTGCTGCTTCTCTTTTTTGGCATTTTCATTTGATTTCCATAATTCCTTTTCTGAATCGAGTGCTTAAACAACACGGGCAACAACATGTGCAAAGAAGTGACACTGTCAGCCAGCATAATTCACCTTTCAGTCCCTGCGGGCGACTGCACATCAGCTCTTCACTGCGCTTCTATATATTTCCTCCATCCAAACTGAGAATGATTTTTAAAATGAAACAGCAGCAGCAGCGTTAAAATGAAATACAGCAAAATGAAAAGCACAGAGAGAATTAAGAAAAAAAATGCAAAGCCTCAATCATTAAGAACAAGACAAAAAAGAAAGTGTTGGTGTGGGTTTCCTCCGGGTGCTCCGGTTTCCCCCACAGTCCAAACACATGCGCTATAGGGGAACTTAATTGGCTGTAGTTTATAAGTGTGAATCAATGTGTATGGGTGTTTCCCAGTACTGGTTTGCAGCTGGAAGGGCATCCAGTGTTTAAAACATATGCTGGATATGCTTTTTTTAATTTTTTCACTTTACTCGAGTGCCTTGGACTGATTCTTGTTGCAGATTTGATGAATCCCTTACCCAAAGAGCACCGACCATACATTTGAACTTACCCCAGAGCGCTTTTTGTTTTGTTTTTTCTGACATATGCTGGATAAGTTGGCGGTTCATTCAACTGTGGCGACCACTGATGAATAAAGTGACCAAGCCGAAGGAAAAGGAAACCGGAACGCCTGGAGGAAACCCACACCAACACAGGGAGAACATGCAAACTCTACACAGAAATGCCAAATGCATTGTAGAGTGTGACCAATGAGTCAAAATTTCTGTTAAAATTATCAGTATTTTCTTTCAGGAATTATAATTTATATTTTATTTTAATTTTATAATTGATCATTTGTAACATGTATAACTTTAAAATAGATTTTCTCAGTATTTAGATTTAGTTTATTTAAATATTGTCCTGCCATAACAGACTACACATCAATGTAAACTTGTTTATACATTTTCAGATAAGGCATACATCTCCCAAAATATATTCTCATGACTGGATTGGTGGTCCAGGGTCACATACCTGTCAACATTGAGATATGAAAATAAGAGATATACCCACCATAATAAGGGACCCCCCCCCCCCCCCCCCCCAAAAAAAAAACCTAAATTACTAAATATGCTCATTTGGAGATGTTTCGTTGTTTATAACCTGTTAAATAATCAGTGTTTTATTATTATTTACAAAATTAAAAAATAAATAGTATACATTAGCAGCAAATATATTAGCAAACAGTTCAGCTTATTAAAACTAATAGCTATTATAATGAAATAGAATCAAGCTATCAAATCTCATTAGCCGCTTCTTTACTGTACAACTGACACATTCTGATTCAAGAGCAATGAATTAATGATTTATTTAGATTTTTTTCGATTGATTACATTAAATAACAGAGGTGTCACTTTAAAAATGCACACATCTAACATTATAATAAAAGCTTTCGATTGCTTTCCCAACTTTTTATGCTCATTTAGGACAAAATTACTTGTGTTTGAAAAAAAAACCCCACCAGGATCAACTTCTTTAGATATTATTCTTAGTTATGTGTATATAAAATACACTATACGGGATGATAGCGGGATAGAACTGTAAAATACGGGAGAATCCCGGGAAAAACGGGAGGGTTGACAAGTATGCATACATGTGGATAAATTGTTAAATACACTTTTTAACCCAACGGTTGGGCTTGACCATATTTGATCCAACCAAAAAAAAACTTTATAAAAGATAAAAAAAACTTAAGAAAAAAAAAAAAAAAACTTGAGTTAACTCAAAAAATCCTTACAATTTAAGATTGAGTCAACTTTTTTTTACAGTGTGTGTAACATCCCTGCATCGTCCAGAGTGTGTGCTGTGTCAGATCAGCAGGTGTGTATGAACTCACCTGTATGGCGTTGGTGACATTCCAGCCGGCCTCCCAGGTAGTGATTGTGGCGCTGTGTGTGTTTTGAGGCTGGTCTGGATCCTCTGGGCTGGACGTCTGAGACTGGCTCCTGTGGTCTCCATAGGTCTGTCCCAGCTCGTCCCTCAGCACCAGACCCTGGCTCTCCTCTGCACCTGCGTGCAGACGCTTTAGCCAGGACAGCTGCAGATGGGACATTGCTCCGCAGTGAGTGTGGACACACAGAGAGAGTCTGGGTCCAGCTAAACCCTGCTGACGGCCAGTATGAGTATAGCGTTTCAGACGGGCCACACGTCAGTCTGAGAGATCCAGACCGCCGCACCGGTGAGCAGGAGTGGGATGCCTGTCCACTTAAATTGGCCAACGGCAGCACAGAGGAGTGCAGGACTGACAGACCGCTGAACTGTAACATTATAATCACTCCAATGCCTGTGGATGTTTGTTTAGAGAATGATTATGGCATAATAATAACTTTATTATCATGGAGAGCCTTAAATAAAGTTTCCCCTGGTACTTTATAGAATAAAACAAACTAGTTCACAAAACCTAGGGCTGTGAGAAAAAAAAAAATTTTGATGCAGAAACGAGGCCCTAAAAGCCTCGTCCATTAAGACTGATAGCCCCACCCTAAATCACTGAAAGCCCCGCCCTAAATCACTGATAGCCCCACCCTAAATCACTGAAAGCCCTGCCCTAAATCACTGATAGCCCCATAGATCACTGATAGCCCCACCCTAAATCACTGAAAGCCTTGCCCTAAATCACTGATAGCCCCGCCCTAAATCACTGATAGCCCTGCCCTAAAGGACTGATAGCTCCACCCTAAATCACTGAAAGCCCTGCCCTAAATCACTGATAGCCCCGCCCTAAATCCCTAAAAAGCCCTGCCCTATAAGACTGAGTTACACCCTAAATCACTGATAGCCCCACCCTAGATCACTGATAGCCCCACCCTAAATCACTTAAAGCCCTGCCCTAAATCACTGATAGCCCCGCCCTAAATCACTGATAGCCCTGCCCTAAAGGACTGATAGCTCCACCCTAAATCACTGATAGCCCCGCCCTAAATCACTGATAGCCCCGGTCTAAAGGACTGACAGTACCTCCCTAAATGACTGACAGTCACACCATGAAGGACTGATAGCCCCTCCCTAAATAAATGTAAACCCATCCCTAAATCACAGATAGCTCCACGCTAAATCACTGACAGCCCCTCCCTAAATGACTGATAGCCCCTCCCTAAATGACTGATAGCCCCACCCTCAGCTTTTTGGTACAGTCTGTAACTTCGCTGGATTGCCAACTTTGCTATAGTATCTGAATGCAACGGCCGTCCAAAACCTGCTCCATAGTACAGGTACTAACACCACAATACAGTATTATTGAGTACAGGTATTTATTCTCAAGTGTTATTCCGACAAACACACACCGTTTCACCCCTAGTGGCTTCTGTTGATATAGCAGCTCACAAAAACCTTGGTTTTATTTTTTGTAATATCAATTTTAAATGTATGATCAATCTTTTTGAGACCTCAGGCTTTTACTCCACATCATAGGTGAAGCAAATGTTAATTCATACAGTTGAAGTCAGAATTATTCGCCCCCTTTGATTTTTTTTTTCTTTTTAAAATATTTTCTAAATGATGTTTAACAGAGCAAAAAAAAATTCACAGTATGTCTGATAATATTTTATCTTCTTGAGAAAGTCTTATTTGTTTTATTTTGGCTAAAATAAAAGCAGTTTTTAATTTTTTAAACACCATTTTAAGGTCAAAATTATTAGCCCTTTTGAGCTATTTTTTTTTCTCGATAATCTACAGAACAAACCATCATTATCCAATAACTTGCCTAATTATCCCTAACCTGCCCAGTTACCCTAATTAACCTAGTTAAGCCTTTAAATGCTGACTGTGGGGAAAACCGGAGCACCCGGAGGAAACCAACACTGGGAGAACATGCAAACTCCACACAGAAATGCCAACTGACCCAGTTCGGACTCAAACCACTGATCTTTTTGCTGTGAGGCAACAGTGCAAACTACTGCGCCACTGTGCTACTCATTATTACAGCACTTTTTCTATTATGAAAAACTTTTAGAAACTAAAACGTATAAAACTAAAACTTCTTTGCAGACAAGAAACTTTAAAACAGGAGCAGAATGAAGATCATTTTCAAGAGCATGCAGAATTATGTTCATTTGCATTTTGACATCCCCTTTGCAGGCCTGTACCCTCAAATATGGGCGTGTCAGCTGACAGGTTAATAAGCCTTTCAGTCAAAGAGAGAGCGATGGCAAAGAACAAGTCTAGCAATATTTCTGAGATGAAAAAAAAGGAGTTCTTAACAACGCATCGCTCATGAGAGTCAAAAGACAGATTCGAATCCAATATAACTTCCTCCTTTTTTAAAATGCAATTCTTAACTCTAAAACAGAGCCGTCGGTGCTTCAAATAAATGAAGCAGATTTACCAGGCCGAGGAGATGAGCAGGATATTATTAAAGGGATAGTTCAGCCATAAAATGAAATTATTAGCCCCCTTTGAGTTTTGTGTTTCTTTTTAAAATATTTCCCAAATGATGTTTAACAGAGCAAGGAAATGTTCACAGTATGTCTGATAATATTTTTTCTTCTGGAGAAAGTCTTATTTGTTTTATTTCGGCTAGAATAAAAGCAGTTTTTAATTTTTTAAACACCATTTTAAACGAACGCTATGAAGCAGTATGACACCAGTACTTTTCACGGTTACCAGCTGACCGCTTATCTCTGTGTGGACGGCTTTCCCGCTGTTACCAGTTTGTCCAGTGGCTAGCTTCGTACGTCGGAGGATTTGAGATGCAGAATGGAGTTGACTATAACGATGGGGTTCGAGTCCGGTAAAGAACAGTTCCAGAAAGCGGGTAAAACAAAAGCAGAAGCAAAAAAATATATACAAACAAGTAAACAAGGGAAGAATGTCTGAAAAATCTGAAAATGGGGTAAAAATCAGGCGGCCACAAGGGCTTTTCTTTTTCTGGATTGCTTTTGAAAACACTGTTGGTTGGGTTTAGGGAAGGGGGTGAGTGCTGGTCAATCGGTACATTTTAAAACACTATGGCAGCGTCCGAAACCGCATACTTCCATACTATATAGTACGCTAAAATCAGTATGCGAGCCGAGTAGTATGTCCGAATTCATAGAATTCGAAAAACAGTATGCGAGGAGTACCCGGATGACTTACTACTTCCGGCGAGATTCTAGAGTGCGCATCCCATGCACCCTCGCTATCCCATGATGCCCTGCGAGCGAATTCATGAATGGGAGTAAAGCAATGCAATTGACGCAGGCAGGTCACGTGACCAAGACAAAATGGCGAATGTAGTACGTCCAAATTCCATTCATACTTTTCACGTTCATACTGTATAGAATGTACTTTTCTAGCGGCCGAGTAGTACGTTTAAATTCAAATGCAGCACCTAGAGTAGTAGGCGGTTTCGGACGCAGCCTATCAGTTGGGTTTAAGGAAGCAGGAGGGTGGCTAAGTCGATCTGTCAGTGGACAGCAACCACTGGTGGATTTACGTGCAGGGCCGGCGCATCCATAAAGTTGACCTAGCAAAATAGTGAGGGCGGCACCCGCGACAACCCACCCGCCCCAGACATAACCTCCCCCAACACCCCGTCCCCCCATCGGTCCGCACTTTCGTCCGCGACAACGAGGTAGAGGGTGGCGGGATCGTCTTTTGCCTAGAGCGCCAGTTCAGCTTGCTCCAGCCCTGTCTACGAGAGAACAGCAGGTGTGAATAGCACTCGCTAGAAAAGATTGTGATCTTAAAAAGCGTACACAGCAGCCTCTGGTGGATTCGCAAAAACAAAAACTGCAAAAAAAAGTACATCCTGCGTTGTATTTGGCGCTCTGCAGAAATGCATACAGGGGTACATAATCAGATTGAGACTGGGTTGAGTAAATAAGTTTCTTTCTTCTGTTAAACATCTAAAGCAGAAAAAAAACTGAAATCCCGAAACCATTGGCTTCAAAAATAGGAAAAACAAAAACTATGGAAGTCAATGGTTACCAGTTTCCAACTTTTCTCAAAATTTCTGCTTTACCGTTCAACAGAAGAAAGTCAAACTTGTTTGGAAAAAGTGAAGGGCGAGTTTATTTTCATTTTTGGGTGAACTATCCCTTATGCTAAAAAGTAAAAGGCCTAAAATTGAGGCTTGAGGAAAACCCATGCACACAGAGCTCATCTCATACAAACTGTTGACGATCAGTGAGGTAAGATATTAAACCAGGTTGAAACATTCTCAGAAACTCTAAAACAGCAACCACATGATTTAGTAGAACGTAGTATTTCACAGTAAAAGCGGCAAGGAGAATAAAAACAGAGAGGGAGCCATTTTCTGAAGCTAGACTGAAAGATCCTTTACCAGGCCTGGATTGGCTAATCGGGAGGACCGGGAGAATTCCCGGTGGGCCGGTCCGTTTTTTGGCCGCGAGGGCCGGTATCCCTAGCTCCAGAATCGGTTGCTCTCAGCAGTCACACTTTTTAAAAATAATTTATTTATTTACTTGACCACAGCCTTCTTATTCATTATTTTACCGCAGCTCTGCTCTTTTCATCTATTTTCTCATAGCCTCGTGATGTAATGATGATATAACTAGATAAGTCACCATTCACGTACAGCTGTTGTGGTACAGTGGTTAACACGTTAGATTAATACGCGGCCAACCTGGGTTCGGTCCTTTTCTGAGAAACAATTTTTTTTTATTTTCATTTTTATTGTTAAGACATATAATACTGTTAGGGTTGTGGAACATTTGAAGTTCTAAAAGTGCTGTTTTCTCAAAAATAGACGTGATAGTGTAATTAGAAACTGAATTGGAAATGACCTTATTTTAATATAGTCAGTGGTGAACTGAGGTGGGCCGGTCTGAGGCTTGAAACTCCAGGGCTGAAAAAGAGTCCCACTCCGGCCCTGTCCTTCACTATGAGATAGATGACTGTATAACTGCAAAGCCACAACACGCTCTACAATTTTTGCAAGAAATGTAAGGTGTGATATAGGATGATAATCATTAAAGAGGACTTTATTATGCAAAAATCACTTTTTAAAGGGGTTTAAATAGAGTTGTGTGTCAGCAGTGTGTGAATATAACCAGCATCTAATGGTAAACATGAATTAATTCTGTTTTTTATAATCAGACTTGATGAAAACAGTCTGCAGAAACACTTTGATTGACATTCTCCCTTTGTCATCAGAGGGGGAAAGCCCCGCCCACTAGTGACCATCTCTCCCTCATTAGCATAAACAGCAGCCCTGAGTGAGAAGCAGCCGTCCGTTAGCCTGACTGGCAGAAGTATGAAGCACACACTTGCACTGGAACACACATTTGAGCTTTTTCATACAGATGCCGTTTTGAATCTGCCACTATGCTGACACACAGGCGTTTGTAGCTCCGCCCTCTTTAAAAAAATAGCACAATCTCATTTGAATTTAAAGCGACAGTCACCAAAATTAGGATCGAGGTCTAAAAGGATCAGTTTGAGAAACAATAATATACAATACATTATAAAACATTATTTATGTTGTATACACACACACACACACACACACACACACACACACACACACACACACACACACACACACACTCTAGTGACATCAAAGACTTATTTTACATCTTGTAAAAGAATCATAAAAGGTCCTCTTTAAAGTATATAAGGGCAGGGTGTGCTGTGGAGAATAGAGATGAGTTCAACACTAGAGGGTGCAGAGAAGACCAGAAACTCCTGAACTCCTGCAGCAGAGCTCATTCAGACCCAGTGGATTTCAGACCCTCGCCGATACTGACAAGCACACATAAAAACACACGTTACTGCTAACACTGTCCCTGAATATCAACAATAGGCATAATAGTCATAATAATAGTATTTATAACAAGCACAAAAACAGCTAATACAGTTCTGAAATTTGTTTTAGATTACAAATATTTCCCAAGTGATGTTTAACGGAGAGAAAATTAACAGAGTAATGGATTTTTCAACACATTTTTAAACAATAGTTTTATAACTCATTTTTAATAACTGATTTAGTTTATCTTTGCCATGATGACAGTACATAATATTTGACTAGATATAATTAAAGACACTAGTATTTAGCTTAAAGTGACATTTAAAAGCTTAACTAGGTTAATTAGGTTATAGGCAATTGGGGTAATTAAGCAAATCTTTGGACAACAGTGGTTCTGGAGAAAATCAGAAAAAATCTCGCTTAAGATGACTAATAATGTTGACCTTTAAATGGTTTTAAAATAAATATTGATGATTCAGCCAAACTAAAAAAAATAAGACTTTCTCCAGATGACAAATACCTAGATGATAAATATAATATGAAATTATATTTCCTTATTCTATATACACTGGGATCATTCATTCATTCATTCATTCATGCATTTTCTTGTCGGCTTTGTCCCTTTATAAATCCGTGGTTGCCTCAGCGGAATGAACCGCCAACTTATCCAGCACGTTTTTTGCCCTTCCAGCTGCAACCCATCTCTGGGAAACATCTATACACACTCATAGACTACGGACAATTTCATTCATTCATTAATTTTGTTGTCGGCTTAGTCCCTTTTTTAATCCGAGGTCGCCTCAGCGGAATAAACCGCCAACTTATCCAGCAAGTTTTTTCTGTGTGGTTTTTACGCAGCAGATGCCCTTCCAGCCGCAACCCATCCCTGTGAAACATCCACACACACACACACTCATACACTACGGACAATTTAGCCTACCCAATTCACCTGTACCGCATGTTTTAGGGTAAAACCAGAGCACACGGAGGCAACCAACGCGAACGCAGGGAGAACATGCAAACTCCACACAGAAACGCCAACTGACCCAGGCGTGGCTCAAACCAGTGACCTTCTTGCTTTGGGGGCGACAGCACTACCTACTGCGCCACAGCACAGAACATGTATTGAGATTTTTTTTTAAATTCAATTTACAGGCGGGCCAATAAACCAGTCTTCAACTTTATATCGAGTTAAATATATTGAAACTGTATATTGAATTAAATAATAATGAATTAAACAGTTATATAATTTATTTTCCTCTTATTTACTAATGTCATTCTAAACCTAAATTATTTTTTCTAACACCACAAATCTATTTTGATACTTAAGAACAGGAACGCCGCTGGCCAGCACGGGCTCAATGACAACATTCTTATTGGTTTGATTGGGACCCCTAATAGTAACTCTGGGGGGCCCAAAAGGCCGTGGGCTATAGTTTTTACAATGGTAAAAATGGTAGTTTAATAAACCATGTAGTCATTTGTTTATTATTAGTTACTACAGTAACTATAGACTCGCCACAGAAGATCAATTCAAGTACTTTACTATAAAGCTATGGTCATACTAGAATTTGTGTGTGCGAAATTCTGTCGTACGGCTCTGCGAAATGGGGCGGGAATAAACAAGATTATAAGGCATTAAAAAAGCAAGCGATTGCGCCATATTTTAAATTTCTGTCCAGAGAGGTCATGTTTTGATCTTCAATAGGTCTCATGCAGTCAAGTGATGCGATTTCGCAGGTCAGAGTTCACCAAGCTTGAACTTTGCACCGCAGCGAACTGCGAAACTTAACACATGACCCTGCGTTTCCGGTCTGACGCATTCGTGTGCGTATGAATGGAAATCCATGGGGAGAAAAGTCAAGTGTGACCGCAACCTAATTAGTTTCTTTCGGCTTAGTCTCTATATTCATCAGGGGTCGCCACAGTGGAATAAACCACCAACTCATCCAAGCGTCTGCCCTTCCAGCTGCAACCCAGCACTGGGAAACACCCATACACACTCATACACTATGGCCAATTTAGTTAATTCAGTTCCCCTATAGCGCATGTGTTTGGACTGTGGGGGAGCACCCGGAGAAAACCCACTCTAACACGGGGAGAACATGCAAACTCAAACCAGCGATCTTCTTGCTATGAGGCGACACCACTGAGCCACCATGTCACCCTATTTTACCTTAGTATGGTTAAAAAAACACTATAGAATAATGTTATTTATGTAATAAATAATGCAGTAGCCTATACTATGGCTGCGTCCGAAACCGCCTACTACTCAGTAGGTACTGCATTTGAATTTAAACATACTACTCGGGCGTTAGAAAAGTTTATTCTATACAGTATGAACATGAAAAGTATAGCTGCGTCCCAAATCGCATACTTATGCACTATTCTACGCCATTTTGTAGTATAAATAGTGTAAGTAGTGTGTTCACATTGAAAACTCTAAAAATAATAAGTGCACTTTAATTACCCGGATGATGCACTCATTCAGCCGATAAAATGAAGTGTGTAATGATGGACACTTCACGCACTCAACGACCGCAGGTTTGCTCACGTAGCGGAAGGGGCGGAGCTATCGGACGCACATGTTGAATAACTTTATTTATTTTGGATGGTGAAAGCAAAATTCTCCTACGAGAGTGATTATAGCGCCTCCCAATGGTAAATGCGGGAATACTTACAGCAGGTATTATTTGATAATTCGGTCGTTTATTTCACAGATTTGGCAACAGTCAAACGTCATCAGAGAAACGATTTGAATTTCCGCTTAGTAAAAAAACATTAGTGTGCCATTTGGGACAACACTGCATACATATACTATCCTGTTGAGTGTGTAAGTGCATAAGTACATAGTGCATGAGTGCATAGTGTATAGTGTGCCATTTGGGACACAGCAGCTGAATGGAATTCGGACGTACTACATCCGCCATTTTGTCATGGTCACGTGACCTTCTGCATCAATTGCGTCGCTTTACTCCCATTCATGAATTCACTCGCAGGGCATCATGGGATAGCGCAGCGTGCATGGGATGCGCACTCTAGAATTTTGCCGGAAGTAGTAAGTCATCATACTGATACTCGCATACTGATTTTCGAATTCTATAAATTCCGACATCGCATACTGATTTTAGCGTACTATTTAGTATGGAAGTATGCAGTTTCAAACGCAGCCAATATGTTTTTTTTTTTTTTGTTCTACTAATGGTGTATTGTAGTATAGCAGGGGTGTTCAAACCCGCTCCCGGAGGGCCGGTGTACTTTAGCTGCAACTTCCTTCAACACATCTCCTTGGAAAATTCTAGTATACCTAGAAAGAGCTTGATAAGCTAGTTCAGGTGTGTTTAATAGTGGTTGGAACTAAAATACGCAGGACATTGGCCCTCCAGGATCGAGTTTGGACACCTCTGTAGTACAGACTGATATACCCTAGAGCAGGGGTGCTCAACCCTGTTCCTGGAGATCTATTCTCCTGCAAATTTCAGTTGCAACCCATATCAAACACACCTGCCTGTAATTATCACGTGGTGTTCAGGTCTTAATTAATTGGTTCAGGTGTGTTTGATCAGGTTTGGAGCTGAACTTTGCAGGAAGGTAGATCTCCAGGAACAGAGTTGAGCAGCCCTGCACTACAGTATTTGTTCATCATTTGTTAACACAGCAACTTTAGAATCAACACAACACGTTAATTCAAGTGCTTTACTATGGTATGGTTCAAAAACACTGTAGTATTCACTTTACCTTACTAAAGTATTTTATCATGTGGGTTCAGTGTGTGTGTTGCGCGGGTCTCAGGGATTCAATGCTGGAGGAGTGTGATCTCGGCTCCTCCTCCTATCCAGACCCGCGTCCCGAACTTCCCAAAGTCCCTCCTGGAGTTTCTGGAGACTTTACTTCAGTCATTGCGCGCGCATGAGGAGCAGCAGACGCGGACATGGACACGCGGAGTTTAGTGGCGCTGCTCGGGCTGCTGTGGCGGTGTTGTGGAGCTCCGCAGAGGGGTGAGTGTGTGTGTGTGTGAGTCTCTTGAGTGTGTGAGTTACTGGCGTAGCGCGCGCGCGGCCATTGGACTGGAACGAGCGCGCGCCCTCGGAGTTCATGTGGCGTTAACTCTCCTCAGCTTTTGTTCCATAGTAAAGTACACGGTTTTGTTTATGGGCCGCGAAATCACATGATGCCATGTCTGTGTTGGGCTGACAGAACGAGCACTGTGGTGACTTGTGGGAAAAATATTTTATTTTTGTTGTTTTGTTCAATCAGTGTTCGCATATTCATCATCAGCTTTACTTCATAATAACCAATAATTGGTCTTTTTCCTTCTATCAACGCTGTCTATGCTGTTATTAGTCATTTTTGCACAGACCCTCAACTCAAAGACTCTGATGATGATTTTATTATTAGGAGTTTTATTTTCCTGTCATTTTAGGGATTCTGTAAGTTACTCTTTAAATAGTGTACTTTTTCACACTTTGTTTGTAAGTTGTGTGTGTGTCTGAGTTTGTGTCTCTGTAAGTGTGTAGGTGTGAGTTTGTGTTGGTCTGTACTGTATGCGAGTATAAGTTTGTATATATGTGTGTGTAGGTATGAGGTAGGTAGGAGTGTGTGTGTGAGTCTGTTTGTATGTGTGCATGTGTAGGTCTTGTGTAGTCCTAAAAAAAAAAGTGGTGTACTACTGCCTACCCAACCTAATTTTTAAATAAAAGTAGGCAAAGAAGTTATGAAAGTCAATGTTTAGCAATAGATTCACTCATCGGCCACTTTATTAGGTACACCTTAACAGCAATGGGTTGAACCCCCTTTTGACTTCAGAACTGCCATAATCCTTCGTGGCATACCTTCAACAAGGTACTGGAAATATTAGTCTATATATTTTGATCCATATTGACAATATTTGTCGGCTGCACATCCATGATGCGAATCTCCCATTCCACTACATTTCAAAGGTGCTCTATTGGATTGAGATCTGGTGACTGTGGAGGCCATTTGAGTACAGTGAACTCATTGCCATCTTCAAGAAACCAGTCTGAGATGATTGGCGGTATGTGCGTTAAGGAATGGGCTAGTGCAGGGGTGGCCAGCCCTGTTCCTGGAGAGCCACCTTCCAGCAGATTTCAGGTGCAACCCATATCAAACACACCTGCCTGTAATTATCACGTGGTGTTCAGGTCCTAATTAATTGGTTCAGGTGTGTTTAATATGGGTAGCAACTGAAATCTGCAGGAAGCTGGCTCTCCAGGAACAGGGTTGGCCACCCTTGGACTAGTGTGTCCAAACCTTTATGAGTCTCTTTTTTTAATTCAAGTAAAAATAAGATACAAATACTATAAATGTGGATGTCATTCATTCATTCGGCTTGTTACCTTATTTATCAGGGGTCGCCACAGCGGAATGAACCACCAACAATTCCAGCATATGTTTTATGCAGCGGATGCCCTTCCAGCCGCAACCCGGTACTGGAAAACACCCATACACACTCACATTCACACACACACACACACACTCATACACTATGGCCAATTTAGTTGGAAGCATCCAGAAGAAACCCACGCCAACATGAGAGAACATGCAAACTCCACACAGAAATGATCCAACCGGGACTTAAACCTGCTAACCACTGGACCACCGTGATGGGGATGTCATAGATGTTTTTTCCTCATCATGTTCATCAGAAGAAACTCAAACTGACAAAGGCGGCGAGGAAAAAGATGAGGGTGAATAAATGATATACATTTTTGGGTGAACCGTCGCTTTAAATAATGTTCAGATATACTACCGTAATAATGAAGCGACTCATTTATTCTGACTCTGCTTGGTGAAACAGATCAAAGAATAAGCGAGTGATTATAGTCAGTTTGATTCTGTTAGTCTTTTAGTATCATAAAGTAATTTTGTGGTAAACATGCTTCTGGAGAGTTGAAATATAGCCTCCTGTTCACCCAGAAATCAAGTAAAATTTGCTTTACTGTCGTGCCTATTCCTTCAGAAATCATTCTGATATGAAGATTGGATCATTTCTGATTAATATCAGTGTTGCTTCATATGTTCATGTTTTTGTGGAAACTCTTTAATGACTGTGACGTTAAAAAAAGAGCAGCATTTCTTTGAAATCGAAATCTTTTGTAGCAAGATATTAACGCCACTTTTGATCAGTTTAACGTGTCCTTGCTTAATAAAAGTATTAATTTCTTCTTTCAACTCCAAGTGTTTGAAGGGGAATGTGCTGTAGATAGGGAAAGAAAAACATCTTTGTGGTTAGTATTATTATGCACGCTCAGGCTTTGTCTCAGTAATGCCTCTGTCAGAGGAAAAAGAGAGAGAGAGAGAGATTTCAGAATGCTTGAGGAGGAAAATCAATAGGTAATTCCACCACGCCGCCAATGAATAGGCCAGTCCGATCAGGTCTGACTTTATCCCGGTCGGCGCTGATGAACAGATGCAGAAAGTACGCTCTGATGGATTGTTTTCAATGTTTTACCGATTGCTTGACGTTGATTTGCTTGCGCTCAACATGAATGGCCTCTGGATTTATTTATGTCTGAGCAGGGAAAGCTTTGAGTGTAATGACAGACAGAGAGAGAGGGCGAGCGGGGAGATTAATTCGGTTTGATATTTTCTATTGGATGCAGCATGAGGTTGATGGGGTTGAGGTGCGCTGCTCCATATTTTACACTCCAGAAATGTAACTTTCATTTGGTCTCTCTGCAGTCCTTCACACTCAGCAAAAGCTATTCAAAAATTAGACCTTTAGGGCTGCGGTCGCTTATCACTGTGACGGCAACATTATAGAGAAGATTTTGCACCGTATTTATCCCTAAAAGGGATTTATTAGTGTATTAGGAGCGTGTACTATCAACTCCGCGAGGCCTGCTATATTATCAAGAACACCAAATGAGGAGACTAAATATTTTTGGTTGAGTGTCACATTTAATACTACAGGCTTTTATGGAGGATTATAGGAAATAGTTTTGGAGGGAAAAAGAGGACACATTTATTCAGAGAAGAAGAACATCGTTAGAACATCATTCATGGAAAATAAATACGAGATGTTTTAGAGCAGGGGTACCCAAACTCATTCCTGGAGGGCCGGTGTCCTGCATTGTTTAGCACCAATTTTCCTCAACACACATATGTGGAAGTTGCTAGTATACCTAGAAAGAGCTTGATTAGCTGCTTCATGTGTGTCTAACTGGGGTTGGAACTAAATTCTGCAGGACACTGGCCCTGCAGGACTGAGTTGGGTGCACCGTTTTAGAGGCATTCAGGAGATATTATCAATGCTGAGGAACAGAGAAAGCAAAGGTTCTGGAAAAATAACCTTCCGCAAATGATTCTAAATATTTTATACGTTCAGAAGATATTTCTAATGTTGGGTAATAAAAAAAGTAAAGGTACTGGAAAATGAACATTCCTCAAAAGATTTCAGATGTTTTATAGAAGCTTAGAAGATCTTGTCCATGTCGAGTAACAAGGAAATTAAATGTCCTCCCTTTCCTCAAAAGATTTTAAATATTTTTGAGATGTTATTTAAAGAGGGTTCAGAGCCATTCAGGAGATCTTTTCAATGTTAAGTAATAAATAAAGTAAATGTAATGGAAAATTAATTTTCCTGAATAGATTTGAGATGTTTTAGAGGCATTTAGGAGATATTTTCAATGTTGAGGAACAGAGAAAGTAAAGGTTCTGGAAAAATAACCTTCCGCAAAAGATTCTACATATTTGAAATACAATTAGAAGATATTTTCAATGTTGGGTAGCAAAAAAAAAGTTAATGTTATGGAAAATTAACATTTCTTGAAATATTTGAGAGGTTTTAGAGGCATTTAGAGGAGAGTTTCAATGTTGAGGAACAGAGAAAGTAAAGGTTCTGGAAAATTATAAAATTATACTAAAAAGATTTCAAATGTTTTAGAGATGTTTAGAAGATCTTGTCCATGTTGAGTAACAAAGAAATTAAATGTTATGAGAAAAACATTCTTTCCTTGAAAGATTTTAAATGTTTTAGAGATGTTATTTGAAAAGGGTTTAGAGATTTATGAGATCTTTTCAATATTGAGTAAAAAAAGAAAGTAAATGCTATGGAGAATGAATTGTAGAATATGAAAATGAATAGATTTGAGATGTTTTATATGCACTTACGAGATCTTTTCATTATTGAGGAACAGAGAAGGAAAGATTCTGGAAAAATAACGTTGCTCGAAAGATCTGAGATGTTTTAGAGAAATTTAGGAGAGTTTTAATGTTGAGGAACAAAGAAAATAAAGGTTATGGAAAATAACCTTCCTCAATAGATTTGAGGTGTCTTAGAGACAATTACATCTTTCCATTGTCGAGGAACAGAGAAATTAAAGGTTTTGGAAAATGTATCTTTCCTGAAAGATTTACAATGTTTTATGTGTTCTATTGTTGTGAAACAGAGAAGATAAAGAAAATCAATCTTCTTCTAAAGATTTGAGTGGATTTAGAGTTATTTAGCAGATCTTTTCAATGTTGAAGAACAGAGAAAGTAAAGGTTCTGGATTTTTTTTTCCTTAAAGATTTAAAAAGTTTTATTAGTGTTTAGATGCTCCTCACCCTCGTGTCATTCTAAACCCATATGACTTCTCTTCAGTTCTTCATATCGCTTTAAAGACTTGTGCATGTGTGGACCATATGGCTTTTTTACTGTCATCTTTGGAGCTTTTCCAATTAAAGTGAAGCGTTTACTTTTAATTGTATGGAAATGTACCGTGAAGATTTCCACATTTTAAGTTGCAAACAATAAGAAAAGCAACAACACTATGACAGGAGGTTTTGATTATCCACCCCTTTCAGGATGCTCAGATTCTGCATTTGTTCAAGTGCTCTTCATTTTGGAAATGCTGAAATTTGAATGTGGTTTGAATTTGTAAGTGTAATCACACAATGATGCCCTGAACTTTGACTTTCGCACACACACACACACACACGAGTGTTTTCATAGGTGGCTTGTGGAAGTCTCAGGATTCATAAACTCTCCAGGAAGTCTGTGTTTTTGTGCGTTTGATGCTCTGCGCTGGCGCTCCTCTTCCCCTGTTCTCTCTCTCTCTCTCCTGTCTTTGATGCTGTATCCAGTTTCTTGCCCTCTGCTGTGTATCTGTCCATCTGTGTGTGCTGACCCTCAGTCTCTCTGGGCTGTTACACACACGTGGCTGCTGACTCAGTTCTGGTGTGATCCGCAGAACCAGCATCAGCTGGGGCTTTCAGATCTGGCTCAATCTTAATATTTAGATTTATTTAACTGCTAGAATAAAGGCAGATTTTAATTTTTTAAACACAATTTTAAGGTCAATATTATTAGCCCCTTTAATCTATATATTTTTCAGATGAAGTCAGAATTATTAGCTCCTCTTTAAATTTTTTTTTTTTATTTTTTATTTACCAAATGATGTTTAACAGAGCAAAGAAATGTTCACAGTATGTCTGATAATATTTTTTTTCAGGAGAAAGTCTTATTTGTTTTATTTCGACTGGAATAAAAGCAGTTTTAAATTTTTTAAAAGCCATTTTAAGGTCAATATTATTAGCCCCTTTAAGCTGTTTTTTTTTCGATAGTCTACAGAACAAACCATCGTTATACAATAACTTGCCTAATTACCCTAACCTGCCTAATTAACCTAGTTAAACCTTTAAATGTCACTTTAAGCTGTATAGAAGTGTCTTGAAGAGTATTTAGTCTAATATTATTTACTGTCATCATGGCAAAGAGAAAATAAATCAGTTATTAGAGATGAGTTATTAAAACTATTATGATTAGAAATGTGCTGAAGAAATCTGCTCTCTCTTAAACAGAAATTGGGGAAAAAATAAACAGAGGGCTAATATTTCTCACTTCAACTGTATATATATATATATATATATATATATATATATATATATATATATATATATATATATATATATATATATATATATATATATATTTATATTTATATATATATATATATATATTTATATATATATATATATATATATATATATATATATATATATATATATATATATATATATCGGTTACCGTCATTCCTCCTAAAAATACCGAGATATTTGCCCAATATTGCACAGCCCTAATAGCTAGTGGCCAGTCTTAAAGGCCTCAGCATCTCTAGTGCAGCTAATGATGGTGTTTAGCACTGATGTGCCTTTTCAGAAAGCATTATTTAAAGCTGAGATCTGCTCTGTCTCTCTGCCCACTTCCTGTCTACGGGTCAGCGGCCCTTGAAATGTCAAACTTAAATAATGCACAGACCAATCGAAACACGGGCCTGCATCACATGACGTTTCCACCGCCGTAGATCACCTCTGATAAATGGTGCGGCGCTACCAGCAAACGGCGCGTGTAGACAGCGTTCATATTTCATTCTGCCGTCTCTTAACATTTGCTTTGTCGTGGGTCTCCGACGCTGCGCGCCCACATTACATTTGTAATGCGTGGCAAAACACATAAAGCCAAATATAATAAGCATTTTCTCTCCTCGGCTAACAGCGTGACTGCTGTCTCATATATCTTGTGGAGCATTATGAATTCAATCACATTTGCTGAAAAATGAAATTGAGAGTAATAACAGTGTTGGCCGCGCTCTCGCTTTCACACTGACTCCACAGCGCTGCCTAGATTATGATTACACACACTCACACACTGTTTATTTTATTGTATGCAATCCATTTGCTTCTATATTCCCATTTGATACTATATATTTAAAGACAGCGAGTCTGAAGCAGAAATCAATTAAGCAGCACGTACATACAGCAAACTTATTCTTTATCTACATACTTTTACATCAATCTGTCTATAATCTATTCGATATACACTGTGGCCTCACAGCAAGAAGGTCACTAGTTCGAGTTCTGGCTGGGCTAGTTGGCATTTCTGTGAGGAGTTTGCATGATCTCCTCTTGTTGGTGTGGGTTTCCTCCGGGTGCTCCGGGTAGGGCTGGCCCTGTACATTTGGGGGCCCTAAGCAAATGATTTTGGAGCCCTACCTTGCTCTAAATAGTGGAGTATTGCCATTGCAAACCGGCTCACAATGATTATATTGCTTATTAGATACAATCAATGAAACGGAAAAGTAAAGCCTGATTTCTTCTACTTAATAACCGTCTGAATGACTTGGACATTTCAACACAGCACTGTTCGGTCAATCCTCCGGGTGCTCCGGTTTCTCCCACAGTCTAAAGACATGCGGTACAGGCGAATTGGCTAGGCTAAATTGTCCGTAGTGTATGTATGTGTGCGAATAAGTGTGTATGGGTTTCCCAGTGATGGGTTGCACCTGGAAGGGCATCCACTGCGTAAAACAAGTGCTGGATAAGTTGACGGTTCATTCCACTGTGGCGACCCCAGATTAATAAAGGGACTAAGCTGAAAATGAATGAATGTTTATGTCAACTAGCAGCTTCAAAAGTGAAGACTTAAACAATTTTGTAATAAAGGGACCAGTGATTCCTTCTTTGCATATTTCTGGAGTGTTTAAAACACATTTTATTGATTTGGCAAACAGATTAAAGAGTCTATTAATGACTCTAGGTTGAGTTTTATTTTGTTTGTTTGTTTTAATAAATTCCGAAAGTAAAAACCCTGCAATGAAAGACAGTGAGCAATAATTAGCCAAAAGTGAAAATGCAGTACTTTAGTAATAAAATATACATTCTGAGCTCATTAAAAACTCAAGAAAACAACAAAACAATCAACATTGAATAAATAAAAAAATCAATAAGCAAATAATATTTTATATATATATATACATAACAGTTCTGTCTGGTTCTCAAATCTGATTGGCTGATAGCCGTACGATATTCTGCAATAACATAACTCCTGCAGCCTCTTTACCCTTTGTGTATCACTCCGCCCACATACAGCCAGCAAAAAGCAGACACTACAGATCTACAGTTTAAAAAATGCGGACTCAACTGTTTAACTGTCAGCTTTTGATTTGAATCCGCCATATTATGGACTACAACACCCAGTCATGCAACACACACACTCACCTGCTCCAAGTCACCATTAATTAGTCACCCACAGCTGAAGCTGCTTTTGGACTGATTGCTTGTTTTTTGTTTACTTTATTGTATGCAGTCCACTTGCGTCTATATTCCCATTTGAAACTATATATTTAAAGACAGTGAGTCTGAAGCAGAGATCAATTAAGCAGCACTTACAGTAAACTTATTCTTTATCTACATACTTTTACATCAATCCGTCAATATTCTAACCAAGTGCCATCATTCCATGCGTTATGTGGGCCGGATGTAAGTGTCTGGTGTGGGCTGGATTTGAGCCACATGAATTTTACTATCTGGGATCCCTGCTGAAAAATCCATCTTAAACCAGCTTAGGCTGGTTGGTTGGTTTTAGCTGGTCGACCAGGCTGGTTTTAGAGGGGTTTTGGCCATTTCCAGGCTGGTTTCCAGCCATTTCCAGCCAGGTCTTAGCTGGTCAGGCTGGGAGATGACCAGCTAAAACCAGCTTGACTAGCCCAGCCAAAACCAGCTATGTCCAGCTTAAACCAGGCTGGTCAAGCTGGTTTTAGCTGGATTTGGCTGGTCATTTTCCAGCCTGACCAGCTAAGACCAGGCTGGAAATGGCTGGAAACCAGCCTGGAAATGGCCAAAACCCCTCTTAAACCAGCCTGGTTGACCAGCTAAAACCAGCCAACCAGCCTAGGCTGGTTTAAGCTGGATTTTTCAGCAGGGATGCCTAGAAAATGCTTCTTGATTTAAGAGTGTTTAGATATTTGGACTAGAAAGAAGCTGAGATTTTCAGCTTTGCGCTGTTCTGGATGGACTGTGATGTTCTTCAGATGTGATGTTTATTGTCCAACATTTCTGCTCTTCTTCCTTTTAATTGTTTCCAGCACTGACCAAGCCACCATTCATCCTTAAAGTCACAGTACACCCAAAATGAAAACGCTGTCCTCATGCTAAACGTGTCGCACTTGTTGAGTTTCTTTCTTCTGTTGAACACAAAGGAAGATCTACTGAAGAATGCTTGAAAAACAGCCGTTGACTTCAGCATTGCTTTGTCTCCATGTCAATGTCAACATTCTACAGAATATCGTGTTTTGTGTTCAGCAGGAGAAAGAGCCACTTGAGTAAATAGTATGTACGTTTTCGTTTTCGGGTGACTGTCCCTTTAAATGAGGCATTTATGTGTGTGTTATTCAGCCGAGAGCAGTGAAGGTTGAAGGAATAATTCACATCTAAATGAAAATCCTGTCATTATTTACCCAGTCGCATGTCCTTCCAGCTCTTTTCAAACGAATATCTCACACAGACGTGCTGATATGCGATAATGCACTATCGTGATCATAAACACTTCAAAAAACGGTGAATAATTTGTATATTGTTTAAACTTTTAGAGTGCCTTTTCAAAATATTCAGACTCTTGTAATAATGTTTTTTTTTATCAGAGACTAAATGCATGAAGACTTTATATGCCGTTTATTTTTAAATGTATACACACTACTACTACTACTACTTTTCACATTAATATGGTCCATATATTTATATATATATATATATATATATATATACAGTTGAAGTCTGAATTATTAGCCGCCTTGAATTATTCGTCCCCCTGTTTATTTTTTCTGTTTAACAGAGAGATTTTCTCCTAATAATCCTGCTGCCGCCTGTGGGAAATATATATATTTTTTTAATTCTCAGGAGCGCTAATAATTTTGACTTTAACAGTAATGTTTTGAATAATCGTGATTACAATTATGACCAAAATAATCATGATTATGATTTTTCCCAAAATCGAGCAGCCCTACTTTATATATAAAGATACATATTTACAAACACATATATGTTGAGAAAATCACAAGGACTCAATAAAATAAAAAGCTTGATTAAATAAAAAAAATAAATAAATAAATTGCAGTGGCAAGTGAAGAGGCAGTAGTGCAGTAGGTAGTGCTGTCACCTCACAGCAAGAAGGTTGCTGGGTCGCTGGTTCGAACCTCAGCTCAGTTGGCGTTTTTGTGTGGAGTTTGCATGTTCTCCCTGTCTTCGCGTGGGTTTCTTCCGGGTGCTCTGGTTTCCCCCACAGTCCAAAGACATGCGGTACAGGTGAATTGGGTAGGCTAATTGTCCATAGTGTATAAGTGTGTGTGTGTGTGTGGAAGTTTCCCAGAGATGGGTTGTGGCTGGAAGGGCATCTGCTGCGTAAAAACTTGCTGGATAAGTTGGCGGTTCATTCCGCTGTGGCGACCCCAGATTAATAAAGGGACTAAGCTGAAAAGAAAATGAAGGAATGAATGAAATTAAAAATGAGTAAAGACTTTTGCAATTACTAACAAGAAAATTTGACCACACACATGAATCTTAAATTAAGACACAGTTCTGTCTCTTTAAACTGAGAGATGTTTCATTTTTGCATTGTAAAGTAAAACGTACTAGCTGAATAAATGAAGGAAGATCTCTCATAATACACACGTTTAATCTTTTGTTAATTGGCTTTCATGACTGAGTTAAAGATCTTGTTTAACAGCACAAGCCTTATAACATGTACTGCACATAAAAAAAACGAAAAAATCAACGGTGTAAAAAATGAATATTGCATCGGGCAGCCAGACGTATGGTGATTTTCTATTTCAGCATGAGGTCTACTACCCAGCAGCCCTCATTTACACTCTCTTGTCCAGCGGTCAGCACTTCCAGACGCTTGTATTACCTGCTTGATTCATGCCAAATGAAAACGTTTCAGCGACACACACACACACACAAACACAAGCACCTCGCGGCTCGTTCACATCAAATGTAGACTGATTTGTGTTATGGATGTGGGTCCTGAACAAGGAGTCGTGTTTGAGAGCTCGTTTCTGCAGTTTTCTCGGGGGGAGTCTGCTCTCTTTGTTTGTTTGAGGAAATTAAAGAAGGTTGCAAAGAGCCCACGGCTTAATTTGTCCATCAGAGACATCAGAGTCTGAACTTTTGCTTGCTCGTAATTGTGTCTTGCAGGTTATGAGGCGATTATTCACAGTGCAGGGTGGGTTATTTACAATTATCAACGTGATCAGAGCTGTTGTGTTCTGACAGTCTGTGCTGCCTTCTCAGAATGTGCCACCTGATGCTTAATTTGTAAGATTTTATATAATGTAACGGGGTTAGTACATCTTTTCAGCTTCAAATGCCTAATTAGAATGAACTGACATCTTGTTACTAAACGGCTCGTAGCTAAAGTTTAAAATTCAGCACAGTAATATATGGCTAATATGGATTCACAGCAAGAAGGTCGCTGGTTCGAGCCTCAGCTGGGTCAGTTGGCATTTCTGTGTGGAGTTTGCATGTTCTCCCTGCATTCGCGTGGGTTTCTTGTGGTACAGGTGAATTGGGTAGGCTAAAATTGTCCGTAGTGTATGAGTGTGTATGCATGTTTCCCAGAGGTGTGTTGCAGCTGGAAGGGCATCCGCTGTGTATACGTATGCTGGATAAGTTGGCGGTTCATTCCACTGTGGCGACCCCAGACTAATAAAGGGACTAAGCCGACGAGAAAATGAATAAACAGAAATTGGACGAAAAAATATGCAGGGGGGGCGAATAATTCTGACTCCACCTGTATATCGCAGAAAACCAAAATATGGCAGTGTCAGTTTTATTTTCCAGTATTGTGCAGCATGTCCTAACCTCCAGCAGGTTTGTTGAGTGTTTTTGTTGAGCTGTCCGTCAGAGCTGAAGCAGGATTGTTTTAATTGCCGGTCTGATGTACTGAGAAGTGAACGAATGGACGTGATTCAGCTCACACACACACACACACACACACACACACACACACACACACACACACACACACACACACACACACACACACACACACACACACACACACACTCGGCTCAAACTCCAGGGATGCAGCAGGAGGAAATGACAGAGTTGATGTTGTGCGCTTCTGGTCTGCTGTAATGCCTTTAACAGATGGACGTGTGTGTGTGTTGTGTTTTTGGAGGAGGTGGGCTTGACAGGAATACACTGTCCAAGATGAGCACGGCTCTCACAACGGACTATTATATGCTGTTTGTGTGTGTGTGTGTGGGAGTGTGTGTCCGCTGGGAATAACACACATACACACACAACGCTGGAGACGCAATTCTGTATAACGGTCCAGAAGCATGTTATGGTGTTGTGAATATAGAAACGTGTGTAGGTGGCTTTGTGTGTTTCTCTGTTAAACACATTGAGAGTGAAACATCCCCTGCCTCCATCACACACACTCAGACACACGGGGACAGACAGATAAACATGGGTGTACACACACACACACACACACACACACACATGGACAGACAGATAAACATGCACACATACGCACACACAAATACATACACTGAGAGACAAACACACACACACACACACACACACACACACACTCACACACACCTGCATGCACGCACCCAAAAGTTTTATTTCATTATATATTTTTTTCATAAATTTAATTTATAATTTTTACATGTAATTTAATTAATGTATTTATTTTTATGTATTTATTTATTTTAATATAATTTAATGTAATGTTTTATGCATTATTATTATTATTATTATTATTATTATTATTATTATTATTATTATCATTATTATTATTATTATTATTTGTACTATTTAATTTATTTGATTATTTTTATTATTATTACTAATATTATTATTCAAACTTTTTGTTTGTTCTATTTATTTAAATTTATTTGTTGTTGTTGTTATTATTATTTTATATTATTATTATTATTACTATTATTATTATTATTATTATTATTATTTGTTCTATTTAATTGAATTTATTAATTTATTTCTTATTATTATATTTATAATTTTTATTAATATTTGTAATATGTAATCATTATTATTATTATTATTATTATTATTATTTATTATTATTATATTTATTATTTTTATTCTTAATACTTATTAATTTGTTATTATTATTATTGTTGTTGTTGTTGTTGTTGTTATTATTATTATTATTATTATTATTATTATTATTATTATTATTATTATTTGTACCATTTCATTTATTATTATTATTGTTGTTGTTGTTGTTGTTGTTGTTATTGTTATTATTATTATTATTATTATTTGTACTATTTAATTTGTTATAATTTTTTTAACAGTTGTATTATTTAATTTAATATTCATTTGATTTATTTTTGATTATTATTTTATCTTTTTGGTTATTATTTTATTTCGTGACATGCCCACACTTATTTACTTTTCACTGTTTTACCCCCCAAAATAGATTTACTGAGGGTTTTAATTCAATTATAGTTTTTGTATTGTATTTTGTAATTAGGTCATCTACAGATCGACTCTTTATAATATTTTTTCATAATTAATGTTACACAATTTCACATGCAATACAATGTGGTGCTTCTTTAACAATAATTTACTGATGAATTCTAAATGAAATAACTTTCAGATATTTATTCATACCCCAGGGGTATTTTATCCTTGACTGTATATAATATATAGATTATTTGATTCTTAAACAATTGATTCCTGGAGGGCCGCGGCTCTGCACAGTTTTGTTCCAAACCTCATCAAACACACCTGATCAAACTATTCAAGATGTTCCAGACTACTAGAAGCTATCATGCAGGTCTGAGTTGGAGGTGGTTGGAGCTAAACTGTGCAGAGCTGTGGCTCTTCAGGAATCAAGTTTGAGACCTATGATATAGAAGAATGAATGACTGAAAAAAATCACCATACAGATTTGAAACCAATGAGTAAATGATGACAGAATGTTCACAGTTTGTGTGAAATGACCCTGAGAGAGAGGCTATGAGAAGCCAGAAATGATCTGGACCCAGTAAAGGAGTCCAGTTTCTCTTTCCGCTTCCCCCAAATCATGCTCCATATGGACCCCATTAGGAAAGAGAACAGACCCGCAAACCGCAGTCTAGCAGATCTAAAGGCCATTCACATGCTGTCTGCATTCCCCCTCTGAAGCCAAGCAATAAAGCTTCAGCAATACTGTGTTTTTTCCCGCGTGTTCAATGTTCAAGCAAATCTAGCATTGACCCTGTTACCCTTGCCCTTTAGAAGCACTCAAAACAAACACTGGATACTAACTCCAAAGACGCAGATTAGACTTAAACTTGCACAAATATTTGCCAGAGAAGTGTAGTTTAGTGTGTTTGGCGAAGCCACTGTGGTGTTTTTTCATCTCTAATAAATGAGTTGCGCCTCAGAAGAGGAAGACGCAATGCAATGAATGCAACGCAGTGCTTCTGTCGGTGTGAGCCTGGTCAATTCCTGGATGGGAGACCACATAGGAAAACTAGGTTGCTGTTAGAAGTGGTGTTAGGGAGGCCAGCAGGGGGTGTGAGTTCTGATGCCACAGTAAAACTGAAGAGGACACCACACTGTCAGTGGGCGCCGTCTTCCGGATGAGATGTTAAACCGAGGCGCTGTAAAGAGTAGGAAGTGGTGAGTAGAGTGGTGTGAAGAGACCCCCCTCATGATTGTGAAGCGCTTTGGGTGAATGACCATACACAATAAATGCACATTACATTACATTACATCAAGACAGTTCTGGAGGGAATAATAATAGAATAATAATAATACTGAAGCGCTGTGATGACGGACTGACGGCTGAGGAGTTTTAGAAATCAGCAAAACCACATTTCAGATGTTTTACCATGTGCTGGAAGCGTGTGGCAAACTCGCATGCAAATCACACACATTTATATCTGAGTCACATCATGCATGCTGATGAATTTATTCGCTAAATGTGTGCATGAGCATGTTGCCTTATCAAAGAGAAAGTTTATCTTGCTTACTTTCAAAATGTATGGGCAATTTGGCATTTACATTAATAATTTCGGTAACACTGTATAATTACACACTATGAACCGTTATTTAGCATAAGCAAATAGTTACAACCCAGACTCATTCTGGAAACGTAGCCCCGCAGACATTTCTGGAGACCGTAAAATACGTATTGGGAGAGGCCGCTGTGCGAGCTTTTTCACATCTCGAACGTCTCTCACGACCCCGCTGTTTGCGTAAAAAGCCGCTGGAGGCCACTGTCGAGCGACCGTCTGTCCGATTGACTGAATGACTGATCGATTGACTGGACAGCCGGCCAATCGGCCGACCCGGCTGCCCTCCTCCTCCTCCTTCTTCCCTAAACCGAAGCGACGATTTACTAAAGCCGTCCAGAAAAAGAAAAGCCCTCGTCCGATTTTGACCGCGCTTTCGGATTTCACTGCATTCTCCCTCTGTTACGAACTCGTTCGCTTTAGTTTTTGGATTCTGTTTTTTGTCTTACCTGATTTCTGGAACCGCTCTTCCCCGGACTCGAACCCGGTCATCGAACGCGGCCGGCTCCTCCTCCTCCGGGCGTCCGCTCCACCGACGTAACACGACAAGCTAACCGGACAAATTGGTTGCGGTGGAAAAGCCCTCCACACAGAGGAGGCGAGCCGTCAGCCCAGCTAGCGAGCGCGAAGAGGAGCGGCATCACATCGCCCCCATAGCGTTCACTTGAAAAAACTAAAAAGCAGCCATATGTACCTCCGGCCACGTAAATCGTGGTCTCCAGAAACGTCCACGGGGCTACGTTTTCAGAATGGGCTTGGGTTGAATAGTTAACTCATTATCTGTCAGGCATTAACTCTACATTTAATAAACGTTAGTAAGCAGTTTATAACTGCAGCTACAAATGCTCTATTCTTGACTTATAACTAGGGCCAGACGGAATCTGCAGGTTTTTTGCTATTTCTGTGCAGAATTTTTGTAAATATCTGCAGATTTATGCAGAATTATTTTGGAAGTATCATAACTAAAACCTTAATATATGAACTAAAAAGTAATACCTTTTTAACGTGTATTTAATGTTTACAATGCAAATCCAATTCAATCCAATTTATTTGGTGAACACAGCAAGTCCCTCATATAATATCTCTACTAAAACACTGAAAATATTACTGTACAAACTGTATTGTAAATAAATTATATAAATATTTTCATATTAGTCAACAATACTAAAGAAATTAATTTAAAAACTGAATAAATATGAATTTACACACATTCACACAAGTCAATAAACAGAATCAATGATGAGAGATTGGCAGAAATCTGTGCGTGCAAATTCCATGTGGGCCTACTTATAACCACATTTATAATGTGTTTAATAATTATACTTTCATACTTTGTTAATGATTTATTTTTCATTATTAAATTAAGCATTATTTACCAACCAGTTATTTAAACATAGTTGATTGTTTGTTTTTTAAGATCATTCAGAATGTGTTATTAATGATTAATAAACTATTTAAACTAACATTTATATTAAGGCTCAGTATCAAATGAACAATAATCTTTGCAATCTTATCTAAAAAGTACATTTACTGTAAAGTTTAAACACTGCTGAATAACAGGAGTGTCAAAATACGACATAAAACATAAAACAACAATATAATAATTAAACAATAAAATAAGATGCAATGTTTAAACTGTACAATAATCTAATTTTAGTTAAGGTTGCAAAGATTTATTTTTCATTTGAAGTGCAGTTTGATTTAATTTTAATAATTATTAATAATAATTTAAATTTTTCCTGTTTAGAATTGAACTGAACCTTTAATTGTCATCTATAAGGGATTTATAGAGCATGAATAGACCTCACTTGAGTTAATAAAGCATTCGTTATCATACAAATTAACCATTACTAAATGCCTGAATAATTAGATATATAAACGTTGATCTCAATAGTTTATTACTAGTTTACTAACTCATTCTGAATGATCTTAATAACCTCCAACTACTCTTAAATACAAATGATTTGTAAATAATTCATTTAGTAATGAAAATAAATCATTAACAAAGTATGAAAGTACAATTATTAAGCACATTATAACTGTGGTTATAAGTCAACAATAGAACATTTGCAACTGCACTCTAAAAAATATTGTTCAGACAAAACAAAAAAATTAATGCAACAGTTTGCATTAATATATTGAAGTTAAGACAACATCTAAATATTTAAATAATATACATAATATAATATACATTTAAATACAAAAATATTTAAACATCTAAATAAACTAAATATTTTCCTCTTCAATCAGAAGCATTTTTACATAGCAAAAACCTCAAATCTTTAAGTTGAGTACTCAAAAATGTTGTATCAATTAGTTTTTATTTTAAAATTGAAAACAAATCTACTGTTATGTACTTAATTACATGCACATTTTCAAGTTTAGAACTCCAAATTAATTAAGTAGCCAAAATTGTTACTTTGTTGTTTGTTTTCAAATTTACTGTTCATGTAAGAAATACATTTTACAACCACATTTTTGTTTTTCGGTAGTTTTTTATTTGTATCAAACCACATTTTTTTATTGTTTACAAAACAAAAACATGTACTGTCCAATAATATCAGCGTAAAAAATAACAAAAAACATTAGTGTGCGGACTTAAATACAAAACTCCATTAGTGTGAGTTATCAACCCAATTTCTTTGGGTTGCTACAAGTTAAATATTGTTTTAAAGCAACTGACAGATATGTTTACCTTTAAATTAGCAGCATTTTTAAATCGATGTAATTATCAATATTTTCCTGTTTTGAAAACTTAAATTATTCTGGCAACTTAAAAGTTTTAATCTAATCAGCATTTTAGAATTTTTAATAATGTATTAAACTATGCAGTGGTAACAGACCTCCTGAGTTATTTTTTTAGAGTGTGCAGTTATAAACTGCTTACTGATGTTTATTAATGTAGAGTTAATGCTTAACAAATAATCAATTCACTAGATGCTAATTGTTAGTAAATGATTCATAATGTGCAGTTATTATTATAAAGTGTTACCATCATTTTTTCTGAAATGCGCATAAGCATAAGTAGATGGAAACAGCTCAGGGTTTGATTATATGAGGCTTATATGAGTCTGCTCCTCGAGACAGCAGAGATCTGCAGTAAACGCTCAATCTTAGACGCTCTCCAAGTGGAGGTCAAAAGCCCTTCATTCAGTAACGACCAGCCGTGAAAGAGCAGCAATCCGCTCTCCAGTTTTAACTCGTTTCTTATCATAAATGTTTTGATGTTAATCAATTCACCACTGAACATCCTGCCGCAAGTGTTGAGGCTTTTTTATGGAAATGTTTTATAGGCTGAAATGCGTTCAGCTCGTCTGCAGAGCCAAAACGAAACAGATGAAGTGATCTAAAGTGTTCTTCTTAAATGAGTCATTTTTAATTACATACATTTTCTAAAATGATGTTCATTCATTAGATGAGCGGATAAAAGTGTGCGCGTTTAGTAACGCTACTGTCAAGTTTCTGTTTGTTTTAAGCCATGTTTGTTGTCAAAATGAACACCAACATGTAGATCTACTTTCTAGTTGATTTCTACTCTGAAACGTCTCTCTAAGCTCTGCATGGTGAGAGGTTCGGAAAGCATGCGAAGGCCAGGACTTTTACAGCCTCCATGTTTTCTTTTTATGTTATTTCAGACGTCTGTTCCTTCCTGTGTGAGTTAATGCATCTAAAGAGAACGCTGATGCTAAATCTAAGGGCGAGTAGGTTGTAGAAATGTTTTAAACGCTGTCTGGTTGATCTAAAAGTATGTGGGATTATTCTGTTGGTGCTTGCATTTTCCACTACCAGCCATTTACATTTAACATTTATTCATTTAGCAGATGCTAAGACAGGAAAAAGAGTAGAGAGTATGGCCAATTGGGGGGGTGGGGGGTCACTAACCTTTGCGGAGTTCACTAAGAACTGTACAGTTTTATCAACAAGTATGAGGCACATACACGAAAGTGTCTGGTGCATATGGAGAGGAACAGAGAGTGTCAACTGCAGGTGGTTTGTAAAGCCCACTCACCTGCGTAAAGCACACTAGGAACTAAGGGTGTCACGATTTTAATTTTAAATGGAATCGATCGAAATTTACACAGGAGACCCATCAACCAGGCCCGGATTGGCTGAGGACCGGGAGAATTCCCGGTGGGCCGGTCCGTTTTTTGGCTGCAAGGGCCGGTGTCCCTAGCTCCAGAATCTGTTGCTCTCAGCAGTCACACTTTTAAAAATAATTAATTTATTTACTTGACCACAGCCTTTTTATTTATTATTTTACCGCAGATGATATAACTAAATAAATCACCATTCAATGTTCAGCTATTGTGGTACAGTGGTTAGCATGTTAGGTTATAACGCCGCCAACCCGGGTTCGGTCTGAGTAACATTTTTTTTTTTTTTTCATTTTTATTGTTAAGACATATAATACTGTTGTGGAACATTTGAAGTTCTAAAACAGCTGTTTTGACGTGATACTGTAATTAGAAACTGAATTGGAAATGACCTTATTTTCTTATAGTCAGTGGTGAACTGAGGTGGGCCGGTCTGAGGCTTGAAACTCCAGGGCTGAAAAAGAGTCCCACTCCGGCCCTGCCGTCAACAGAACTTAAACCCTCTCCTCTTTCAATGAAGTCGCCGGTGTGGAAGTGTTTTGGATTTCCAGTGAGTTATGTTGACAAAACACAGTTTGCAAGCTCTGCTATGAACGTATTAGGGTTGGGCCGATAGAAGATGGGCGCATCACGATCTCCGCCCCTGTTGCAAATCCGCTCGCGAATAATACACACTCAGGCCCTGTTTACTCTAATAGGTCTTTGTTTTTAAATGGCGTTTTAGAACAACATCGATCCACATTCACACTGGCGTGTAGCATTTCTGAGCAGCCCTCCTTTCTCACTACCGCTGAAAACGCACATCACGTGACCACACACACTCATTCACACACAGACACAGACGCACACACAATCATGCGCTCGAGACAGCGGGTCCAGGCGGTTAGAGGATCAGTAGACTGCTTCAATCTTTCACTCACTTGTACTTAGTCATTTTAGCGAACATCTCAGATACTGTTGGCTGGTTCCTGTTGGTTGTGTGTCTTTTTACCGACGCCATTATAACGACACAGATCACTGCCTATTCACGAGTCCCGCAGAAAAGTGATTGACCGGTTGGCAATTATGTGTGTAACTTACCTTTATTCATTTACTGTATGATTTGTTTATGAGTAAAACAAAGACCATGCAGGTCAGGTAGTTTAAACGGTAGGCTACAAATAATTAATTTGTTAATTAATTAATTAATTATTCATAATCGAAAATCGAATCGAACCGTGACTTTAGAATCGAGAATGTAATCGAATCGAGGATTTGGAGGATCGTGACACACTTACTAGGAACTGCACAATGTTTTCAAGACACACAGAGAGTTGCTAAGAATTTGACTGGTGCATATTGAGAGGAGCGTGTACAATAGTACGATATGCGTCGTTTGGGAAATAAACTATGTTTTGACGAGTGTCTCGCGAACACTGTCAGAGACTCCCTCGAATATGTAATTGAAACAGGAGAATTCCATTCCTTTACACATGCTGTTGTTCGTTGTAACACCGAATTGCTGAACTATGTTCGTAATGATAAACAAGCAATCCTAATTGACTAATGAGGGAAATTTTAGGATTTCTTATAGGCCTGTGCCCCCCCCCCCTGTTTGCAGTAGGCAGAGATCCAGCTTCATGGTTCAGTCTGTCTAAATAAATCAGACTATAAGCGATTGCCCATGGGCAAAGATGGCAGACGGCACACTTCCGGAAGAAACCAGCTGAGCATCGGTTATTGAGATGAATGGATATGCGAAAGCAAAGCTCTTTCCCAGTATATTAGGCCTGTTTATTACACAGGAAACAATTACATTTGACCAGCTCCAGTGTGTTCGCTTCCTGGAGAAACACTGCAATTGTCTTTAGTGTTTGGCCTTCAGGAAACCTTTAGAGTTTAGTATAACAGCGTTATGAAAGTGCTTTCTGAAGGACTACTAGCAACAACATAAGCTAGAGACATTAGTAAACACATTAGCTAACAACGCATACGCACACACGCAGATGCACACACTATACAAACATATATGCATGGACACACATGCACACACACATATATGCATGCATACACACATGCAGATGTACACACTATACACATACTGATGCATGCACACAGATACACACACACACACACACACACCATACACATATATATGCATGCATACACACACACATACATATGCATGCACACACATACACACACACACACACCATACACACACATATATGCATGCATACTTTACACACACGCAGATGTACACACTATACACATACTTATGCATGCACACAGATATACACACACATTTATGCACGCATACACACACACACAGATGTACACACTATACACATACTTATGCATGCACACAGATACACACACACACACACACACACCATACACACATATATATGCACACATACACACACATACATATGCATGCACACACATATACACACACACACCATACACACACATATATGCACACATACACACACGCAGATGTACACACTATGCACATACTTATGCAAGCACACAGATACACACACACACACACACACACACACCATACACATATATATGCACGCATACACACACATATATGCACGCATACACAAACGCAGATGTACACACTGTGCACTTGCATGCATACACACAGATGTACACACTATACACATACTTATGCATGCACACAGATACACGCACACACACCATAAACACATATATATGCACACATACACACACATACATATGCATGCACACACATATACACACACACACCATACACACACGCATATGTACACACTATGCACATACTTATGCATGCACACAGATATACACAAACACCATAAACACATATATATGCATGCATACACACACACACACACATACATATGCAAGCACACACATATACACACACAATATATACACAAAAGAAATATATATATATACTGTTTATACATGCATGCACGCATACAGATGAACACACCATACGCACATACACCACAGATACACGCACACACACACACAATACAGACACACAGGTGCATACACGCACACTCACTCATACACACACACACGCACTTGCATACACACTCACTTATGCACACTATACATAGACACACACATGCACACTTACACACACACAGACGCACACGCAAATACACGGACAAACACACACACACACACACTCACACTTACACACACTTGATTTACTGTCATCAGCGCCTCTGGAACAGGAGTGTGTGGTCTCGGATACAGAATGGCTGGCTTCAGATTTATCACCTGTAATGTTTCATCCAGCATGTGTGTGTGTGTCGCTGTTTCAGAGTCTGTTTTCAGAGTCGTACTGCAGCATGTGTGTCATAATGACAAAATTATACCACAGCATACAACATCACAGCAATAAAACACATTCTGTGTCTGTGCACTGACGCCAAGTGTTTCCCATTAACATGAATGAAGTTTTTGATAGTGGCAAAATAGCAGTGTACACTGGACTGAATTATAATCTGTATGTAAATGGCTGGGTGGCACGGTGGCTCAGTGGTTAGCACTGTCGCCTCACAGCAAGAAGGTCGCTGGTTCGAGTCCCGGCTGGGCCAGTTGGCATTTCTGTGTGAAGTTTGCATGTTCTGCCATGGGTTTCCCTGCGTACTCTGCTTTCCCCCACAGTGCAAACGCGTGCGCTTTAGACTACCTGACTAAGTTTTGTTGTTGATCTCAGCTGTAAAAGCAACAAATAAAAATTTAATCATTTGGAAAAGTGGCAGAAGGTAATTTTTTTTTTTTTACACCATGAATCATCTGTTGAGCTGCACCCTAATCATCACAAATACTGCAGAAGACCTACTGGAACCAGCATGGAGCCAAGATTCTCACAGAAATCAGTCAAGATTGGTGAAGGAGAAATCATGGTTTGGAGTTACATTCAGTATGGGGAGAGATCTGCAACATCAATACCCTGAGGTATCAAGACATTTGTGCTGCCCTTCAACAGGATAGCGCTCCTGCTCATACTTCAGGCTCCACATCAAAGCTCCTGAAAGCAAAGAAGGTTAAGGTGCTCCAGGATTGGCCAGCCCAGTCACCAGACATGAACATTATTATGCATGTTTGAGGTAAGATGGAGGAGGCATTGAAGATGAAAGAGTCTTAATGAAAGAGTCTGGCAAAGAAAGCGTTCTTACAGGACTCCCAAAGTCAGACCTTACTGTCCTAAGTGAAGTTTATTCATAAACTAATTATGAGAGGATCACGTGCTTATGATTGCTTGCAGTCGGTCCTGCATTATCCAGTTTATGATTCACCAATCAGATGATTCCTAAAACACAATAAATACTCTAAGTTTCATATCACAGCCATCTTCGAAGAAGAATCCCCCCTTCCACCTCTACTATGGGTGGCACGGTGGCCCAGTGGTTAGCACTGTTGCCTCACAGCAAGAACATCACTGGTTCTAGTCGTTACCAAGCCAGCCAACGTTTTTGTGCGGAGTTTACACCTTCTCCCTGTGCTCAAATGAGTTTCCGCTGGGTTCCCCAGTTTCCTCCCACCATCCAGAAACATGCAGCTTAAGTTAATTGACTAATCCAGCACCATAGACATGCTCCTAGTCAGTAGTTATCTCGTGAGAGCAATGACTATCTGTTTATTAGCTACAGCAGGGGAGTTCTCCAGATCTACCTAAGCTCAAACTCCCCGCTCGCCTTGCAAATGAGAGGGAGCCCTGGGCTTGAGGATCTTATGAGCTCAGGGCTCTCTCCCAGGACAGCATGCCAAACACTCTTTATAATCAATTATCAGCTTATCAATTATCAATTCAACAAAAGAAAGTGAATGAAATGCCTGGTCAAACACTCATACTCCTGCTTCTGTTCTAGATGCTTTACTGCAACACATTTCCAGCATTTACAAAGTACGAAAGAAAATTGTGACAGATGCTATTCCTAGATATTAAGCTGTAAATAATGTGCAGTATTCTTCTGAAAAGGGTTTGTTGTGCATCAACAGAAGTCTCTCGGCAGTGGTTGTGAAGTAAGTTTTTTTCCATATGGCAGAGCTGAGGCTCTTTATAAAATGATCACTCTCATGGTTACGGCTCTGAGGTGTGCTGCTGTGTGTGTGTGTGTGTGTGTGTGTGTGTGCAGTTTTTTGCTGAATTTACAGCAGCTGGCCGTTTCTATGTCACAAGCTATGTTTACAACCAAAGATGCGAATTAGACTTAATGTGTAAAACTGTAATGTCGCATAAAACATTAGTGAATAATGCAGTGTTTCTATTTAATGAGGAACAAAAAAGAACAATATAGGCACTTCCTGATAAACTGGAGCCAATATTTTTCAGAGAAGTGTAGTTTGATGTTTTTGGAGAACCCACTGTGGTGTTGTTTCATCTCTATTAAACGATTATTTGTGTTTATGTCTGTGTGTGTGTGTGTGTGTGTGTGTGTGTGTGTGTGTGTGTGTGTGTGCGCGCATGCATGATTGCATTTGTATCAGTCTTTATAAATATGTTTATGCAAGTGTATGTGTCTGCGTATAAGTATGTGTGTGTTTGTATACAGTGTATGTAAATGTCTGGTTTCAACTGTACATATAAACATAGACAGGAATGCACAAAGGCACATAACCATTTAAAAAACAAGTCAGATGTTAATGTGACTAAACTCTTTCTCTTTTAGGTAAGTTAGGATGATCACGTGTTTCTGTTCTGCCTAATAGCAGAGTAATGAGAGAGAGATTGTTTGAGATATTGTTAAAACTTTTATTGAAAGTCAAGTTTACACACAATCAGATTATTCTGCCTCTGGAAAAGCTCAGATGATGATGTCGAGGTTTTGGAAGTTTCTGATTGGCTAATTGACAACGTTTGAGTTAATGTGAGGCACAACTGTAGAATAGTATTGAAGGAAAAGCTCAAACACACTGCTTCCTTGTGTGACAACATGGGAAAATCAACAAGCCAGAATCAACAACAAAGCCAGATTACCATTAGCTGAATTACACTGGGAAAAAGACTCATGTTTGGAGACATGTGCTGTGCTCTGATGGAGCTAAGGTGAACTGTTTGGGCATAATGAGCAGCGTTACATTTGGAGGACAAAGGGGAAAGCGCACAAGCCTAGAACACCATCCCAACTGTGCAGTATGGGGGCGGCAGCATCATGTTGTGGGGCTGTTTTGCTGCAGGAGGGACTGGTCCACTTCACAGCATAGATGGCATCATGAAGACAGAACATTATGGAGAAATACTGAAGCAACATCTCAACACATCAGCCAGGACATTACAACTTGACCACAAATGGCTCTTCCAAACAGACCATGACCCTCAGCATACTGCCAAATTAGTTCAAATGTGCTTTAAGGACAACAGAGTGAATGTTTTGGAGTGGCCATCACAAAGCCCTGATCTCAATCCTATAGAAAATTTGTGGGCAGAGTTGAAAAAGCTTGTGCGAGCAAGACAGCCTACAAATCTGACTCAGTTACAGCAATTCTGTCAGGAGGAATGGGCCAAAATTCCAGCAAACTATTGTGAGAAGTTTGTGTAAGGAGAAAAAACATTTGACCAAAGTTATACAGTTTAAAAGCAAAGTAAAAAAAAAAAAATACTAAGGGAATGCGTGTAATACTTTTTTTTTTTTTTCAAATGTAAATCATTTAGGTAATCCTAACGGACCTAAAATAGTAAACGTTTAATATGATTTGCCATCAGACAACCATGTTAAGTTCCTTTTTTTAGAGTGTATGTAAACTTCTGCTTTGTATGTGCATATGTGTAAGTGTGTTCACAGCTGCAAGTGTTTGTGTGTGTATAAATGTGTGTGTGTGTTCACAGCTGTATGTGTGTTTACATGCATGTATTGCTTCACTTGCAGAAATTCTTGACCTGATTGTCCCGAACCCCAAGCTTAAAAAAAAGCATGTCTAGACAGTTTGTGTGGTTTGTGTGTGTGTGTGTTTGCGGTTGTAATCTGCGTGCTTGTTTCCTGTTTATAGGAGTGCGGATGGTGTCAGGAGCCCCAGGGGGAGTTGTTAGTTCTGTTTCCTTCCCAGTCATATCATAAACCCATCAAACTATGGAACGTTCAAATAAAATAAAACAGCCAGTCTCATTCCTGCGAGATATCGTGCTCTCTGCTGATGTTTCTTCATCATTTATTGTGTGTGTGTTTGTTTAATCTCATGACCGTTTGTTTGGCTGCACTTTCCTTGAAAACCCAAACTCTCTTTCCTTCAGTGTGTGAAACGGCGTTATCTACAGAAGCGCTTTATCATCTTCTCCGGCAGCTCAAACTAAATATTAGATGAGCTGGTTGCTGTACATGTTGTTTTAGAAATAGATCTGCAGTTAAGTTTGAGTTTTTGTTTGTCTGTGGATGTGTGTAGCAACTCATATTGCAATAGCTAACCCAGGCTCAATCAGATTATGTACCCATATATACATTTCTGGAGAGCACCAAAACCGTCCCAGGAGCTGCTTATATTTTCTTGCAGTTTAAGTTTTCGTAAATCCACTAGAGGGCGCTGTGTTTGCTGTTTGAGATCGCAAGTTTCTCTCGCGAGTGCCATTCACGCCTGCTGTTCTCAAATTTTTAGAGCTATATTCATTATGCAAATTTCTGAACATTATGTATGGTTACCACTATTTGTTTATTGCATTTATACTGTTTACAATTAAAGGATTGTTTATATTGTTATTGTATGCTTTAATTATGCCTTTGCTTTTTGCTGACAGATTACGTGGATATCTGGGTTGTGAAGAGGGAAAGAGAAGGAGTGATACAGTTTTTGATCATTATTCCATATTTTATTGTTATTTAAAATATAAAAAAGATTGAAGAACAAATAAAAATAAAAGAAGAATATAACGACAATGAGTTTGTCAGACTGGTTATTATAAGGATCATATATTTCAAGCATGGTTAGTGGAGTGCCATTATAACTAGTCCAAAACTGTATCACTTCAAAATAATTATTAAGGATACTGTTATAAAATGTATGACTTATTTATAATGGCTTTATGACAATTTTGTTTATGACAGATATGACAGACAAGTTTTGTTGTCTTGATAATGTCAAAAACAGAAAGACAAAAAAAGGGTGTGATGTATTTTTTACGTCAATTTGTCATAACAAACAATGGCTTCTTCCTCTCTTTCTCTTTCTTCTTCTTCTTCTTCTTCTAATAATAATAATAATAACAAAATTAATAATATAAATAATAATAATAACAATAATAATTATTAACTACTACTACTACTAATAATAATAATGATAATAATATTAATAATAATAATGAGTGATAACAATATCAATAATAAAAATAGTTATAATAAATAATAATAAAATTTTTATATAGAACTATCAATAAATATTAATAACGATAAACAAATAATAATAGTAATAAACATTAATAATAATAATAAAATTAATAATAATAATAATAATAATAATAATAATAATAATGAACATTAACAATAATAATAGCAAACAATAATAATAATGATAAGGATAATAATAATAATAATAATAATAATATTTATTAATAATCATAAAAAATAATAATACTACCACTACTACTAATATTATTGTTAATAATAATAATTAATAATATTTATAAATAATAATAATAATAATAATAATAATAATTATTATTATTATTATTATTATACATTTTAATAATAATAATAATAATAATAATAATGATAACAAATAATATTTATTATTTAAAAAAAATAATAACAATAATAATAATATCCATAATAATAAAATTAATAATAAATAATAACAATGAACTAGTGCTGAAAAGTATCAGATATCGCAAAAGCACAAAAACATTGATTCACCAGATCTATTTTTTAAATTGCTTTTAATCAATCAATCAAATAAACAACCGACCAAACAAACAAACAAACAAACAAACAAACAAACAACCTACCCACTATTCCATATTTTAAATAAACAAATAGATACAACATGTAAACATGTAAAGTGGTGCTGTTTTTTTGTGTTTTTGTAGAAAGAGGCAGAAATATTCTTCAGCTTTCATTACTCATAAAAGACAAATCAAATCAAATGAACTGTCAGAGTGCTTTACACTTAAATTGTGTGTGTGTGTGTGTGCCTGTGTGTGTGAGTGTGTGTGTGTGTGTGTGTGTGTGTGTGTGTGTGTGTGTGTGTTTGTGTGTGTGTGTGTGTGTGTGTGTGTGTGTGTGTGTGTGTTTGTGTGTGTGTGTGATGGTTTCCTCAGATTGATGTCCGTGTGTGTGTGTGTGTGTGTGTCAGCTCTGTCTGATGACTGATGTTCATGTTCGCAGAAGCCGCAACCTTGACTGCAATAAAGCCCAGAGCTGCCATCAATACACACTCACATCCACCCAATCACACTCTGAACAACATCCTTCCACACACAACAAGAAAATACAGTTGAAATATTTAAAGACAGAGTGAAATGTTGATCATAGAGATAATGATGCTATCTCTGAAGTGAGTATGCCACATTTTATAAACAATTCAAAGCACTTTATATAAAACATGATTACAGGGTGATGTGATTGCCAGCAGTGGCAGGTATTCCTCCCAAACTACGGCTCTCAGAACTCTTTGCACTCATCACATCTCTGTCATAGCTGACACACACTGCTGAAATTCATGAGCGCTGATTACATGGACTATATACTGCTCTCGTTCACATACACATTGCTGAGTCTTGTTTCCCCATGTCTAGTCTTCCCTAGACTAATGTTTTGACCGTGTTTACCGTTTTTGATTCTTTGCTGACTACATATGTTGGCTTACCTTTATGCTCCTGTTTTTGACCATTGCCTGCACGACTTCTCTTTTATAAACTGCATGTCCCGTCGTGCACGAAGAATCAGAAAATAATCATAACAGAAATATAAGCGATTAAAACAACAACAAAAGCAAAACAGCAATCTTATGTACTCTCATTATCCCAAATGTTTGTGAGAATATGCAAACTCCACACAGAAACGCCAACTGACCCAGCCGAGGCTCGAACCAGCTCGGCCTTTTTGCTGTGAGGTGAACGTGCTACCTATTGCGCCACCGCGCAACCCTTAGAAATACTAATAATCAGAATTTTACTTTAACACCCGCCAAATATGGGAAGATTTCCACTCTGGCGGATAGGACAGCCGCTCCCACTAGCCACTTTGGCTGGTTGGAAAAAAATTTACATTGTAGTTTTCTTAAAGCAGGGTTCGACAAAAAAGATGGCCCAAAATGTGATCATAGTATCGAGAATCAGCACACACACATGTATATATGTATATATATATATATATATGTATATATATGTATATATATATATATATATATATATATATGTGTATATATATATGTATATGTATAAGTAAGTTTCCATTCAAGCAAAGCATATGCGAGAGGAGTAACATATCTGAAACCTCCGAGCACTTAGTATAGCACTTACAGTGGTCAGTGTGCCAATGAACCACTTTTAGTGCTATTTAGCACTTTCCTAGTAGTGTGAGACGTGTCTTTATATGTTCAGGGTTCCTGGTTTTGGTGAAAGCCTGGCAGCAGGATAATGCGCTGCGTCTGTCAACTAGTCTTTTAGTGAGCGTCAGTGAAAATCCCTCAGCAGTAATCTGTCCTGCTGGTAATGAATGCGTGCTTCTCTCTGTCTTTCTTTCTCAGGATTAGACTTGAACTATTTGTTTTAGATGCTAACATTGGAAACTTTAATGTGACTTCTTAATAGTTCATGGTCTGTTGAATTAGAAAATAACACTCATCGAGGTGGTGATGGAGACCAAAAACAGTGGTTGTTACACCTCAGGTGTGCATTATTTACCGTTAACTCATTCATTCATTCATTCATTCATTCATTCATTCATTCATTCATTCATTCATTCATTCATTCATTCATTCATTCATTCTGGCTTAGTCTCTATTTCAGAGGTCACCACAGCGTAATGAACCACACACTATTCCAGCATATGTTTTACGCAGTGGATGCCCTTTCAGCTGCAACCCAGTACTGGGAAACGCCCATACTCTCTCACATCCACAAACACTCATTCTCTATAGGCATTTTAGCTCATCCAATTCGCCTTTAGTGCACGTCTTTGGACTGTGCGGGAAACCGGAGCACCCGGAGGAAACCGGGGAGAACATGTAACGTATGTAACGAGTGCTTATTTGAGTTACTGTTGCCTTTCTATCAGCTGGAACCAGTCTGGCCATTCTCCTCTGACCATCAACAAGGCATTTGTGCCCACAGAACTGCCGCTCACTGCATATTTTCTCTTTGTTGGAGCATTCCGTGTAAACCTTAGAGATGGTTGTGCATGACAATCCCAGCAGATCAGCAGTTTCTGAAATACTCAGACCAGCCCGTCTGGCACTAACAACCATGCCACGTTTAAAGCCACTTAAATCACCTTTGTTCTTCATTCTGATGCTCGGTTTGAACTGCAGCAGATCGTCTTGACCATGTCTGCATGCCTACATGCATTGAGTTGCTGCCATGTGATTGGCTGATTAGTAATGCTCATTAATAAGCAGTTGGACAGGTGTACCTAATAAAGTGGCCGGTAATGAGTAATGGGACTTTGCATTAACAGAGTTTGCAGCAGATGTTTCCAACACATTGTAAAACATCTGAAATGTTGTTTTGCTCACTTCTGAACTTCTCAGCCGTCAGTCTGTCATCACAGTGCTTCAGTATTATTATTATTATTCTATTATTATTCCCTCCTGAACTGTCTTGAGCATCATATTTTTTCTAGCTGCTGCCCAATTGTGTGGGAAAAGCACAACCCTGGCAACACTGTCCCCATGAGAAACAGAGGGCTAAAGTGCACAAAATGGTTGTCCCTTCCTTCTCCAGTACACAATTTTTGAAATTGTTAAGCGGACTTAATATTGAGCATGTCAACAAACACTACTTAAAGCCCCACAGAATCTCACACACACAAACACACACAGTGACTGGTGAGTGTCTGAACAGGATGTCCTGATGGTAATTTAACTCTGCTTATGTCCTGTTAATCTCTCATATTACACACTAAAGCGTCTGTCCTGCACTTATAATGAAATCAAAACAGAGAGATGTGTGTGTGTGTGTGTGTCAGCTCCAGCACAACCAGTGCAAGCCCGCTTTATAATAATAAACAAGTGTTGAAGAAAAGGAAGGAGAGGGGGAATAAAAGCACGTCCAATTGCAAATGACAAGAGTCATTATCCTCTATTAAGGAAGTCATTCGTCTTTAAGTGCCGTTCTGTGTTTCGTCGCCATGGAAACATAGCGATGTTTTGTACAGAATGACAGCAACAAAGGTGTGTGTGGAAGAAGACGCGCACACATACATACTTGTACAGCTGTCTTTTTGGGGACTTCTCACTGACGGGATGATGTTTCTACTGTATTATATTCTTTCATTCTTTATTTTTGTTTGAATATTTCTGTATTTCTCTCCCCTCCCCCAACCCTTCCACTAAATCCAAACCTCACAGCAAACAATCTGCACTTTTACACTTTCAAAATACTTCATTGTCCTCACGAGGACCAAAAAATGTCCCCACAAAGTCTAAATTGACTGGTATTGCTATATTCGTGGGTACATCTGGTCTTCCCTATAAATAAGGAATACAAGGCACACACACACACACACACACACACACACACACACACACACACACACACATGTTTGTTTTTGTGAAAAGTGGGGACATTACATAGGTTTCCATTCATTTTATGCAGCCCAAACCGTATATTATATTGCCCTCACCCCACCCCACCCCTAAACCCAACCATCACAGGAGATTGTGTGCAGCTTTACTCTCTGATTAAACTCATTCTGTAGGATTTATAAGCATTTTGAGAAATGAGGACGTCACCAATGTCCTCATATTTCACCTCCTTTTTGTAATACCTGTGTCATACCCATGTCATTATACAGATTTGTGTCCTGATATGTCACAAAAACACGTACACACATACACACACACACAAACAGCCTGTAAATCAAAATTTTAGCATACTTTATTCTATCCAATTTATGAGCTTTATTCCTTATGGGGACCAAAAAATGTCCCCACAAGGTCAAAATTGACTGGTATTGCTATTTTTGTGGGGACATCTAGTCTTCCCAATAAATAAGGAATGCAAGGCACACACACAAACACACACACACACACACACACACACACACACACACACACTTCTCATAGACGTAATGATGTTTCTACTGGGCAGACTGTATATGAAAATTTCAGCATACTTTATTCTGTCCAATTTATGAGCTTTATTCCTTATGGGGACTAAAATGTCCCCACAAGGTCAATAGTTACTGATATTGCTATATTTGTGAGGACATCTGGTCTTCCTTTTAAATAAGGAATACATAGTACACAAACACACACACACACACACACACACACACACACACACACACACACACACACACACACACACACACACACAGACTGTAAATCAAAATTTCAGCATACTTTATTCTTACCAATACATGTGATTAATTCCTTATGGGGACCAAAAAATTCCCCACAAGGTCAAAATTAGCTGGTTTTGCTATATTTGTGGGGACATCTGCTCTTCCCTATGAACAAGGAATACAAGGCAGGCACACACACACACACACACACACACACTTCCCATAGACGTAATGAGGTTTCTACTGTGCAGAATGTATATAAAAATTTCAGCATACTTCACTCTGTCCAATTTATGAGCTTTATTTCTTATGGGGACCAAAAAATGTTCCCACAAGGTAAAAATGTACTAGTATTGCTATATTTGTGGGGACATCTGGTCTTCCCTATAAATAAGGAATACGAGGCACACACACACACACACACACACACACACACACACACACACACACTTCCCATATAGACGTAATGATGTTTCTACTGTGCAGACTGTACATCAATATTTCAGCATACTTCATTCTGTCCAATTTATGAGCTAATTCCTTATGGGGACCAAATAATGTCCCCACAAGGTCAATATTTACTGTTATTGCTATACATTTACTCCTTACAATGTAAATGATACAAAACACAGCCTCCATAACTATGAGTTCAGTTTTCAGGTTTGATTCAGAGGATTTGTTGTTTTTCGATGTGGTTTTTCTCTTCTGGAGACTCGCTCTGCATTATTTCTTCCAAGCAGGGATTTGTTGGTGTGAGGTGAAACATTTGTAGGCCTGAATCGACAGCTCGGCTCGACTCTGTTCTCAGTGTGATCAGAAATGCGCAGAGCAGTGAGTGAGCGATGGAGAATTCATCTTTTGAAAGGCATGTCAGTGGACCTGCACCTGACGCCCGGCGCCGCATGAAAGAATAATTAGTTTTGTCAAGCTGAATGAAGGATCAGGCGTATCAGGACATGAATGAAGAAGCAATGAGCGCTGATATCGATCCCTGACCCTGAGCTGCGTGTCCTTTTCTACAGCTCGGTTCCTTCTACACTCATACAAACACACCTTTATAGTCATTGCTTCTTGGACTGATAGTTATGCTACTCTAAAAAATGCTGAGTTTTATTATTTTTTTATCCAACATTGAGTCAAATATGGACATTTGAATTAAAAAATGTGTTGTAAAGGTTCGAAACTGAATTGTTTTACATGTTAGTACCAGTGCCTTTGTTTTAAGCACATTTATGGCCCGTTTCCACTGAGTGGTACGGTACTGGTCGGTATGGGTCACCTTTATCAGGCTTGCATTATTACTGCCTAAAGGATACCAATGGTACCCTTTTGGTGGGCGTAGTGTGTGACAGAACGTTTAGTCGATTTTATTCTCGCTCGAGGAAATCCCACTCAAAGTAAAACTGTACGGGTTATTCACATTTGGCGCCCACCACTCAGGGAATTTGGGATGATCTGGCCCCCTCCATTCAGGGAATTCGGGAGGATCTGGCGCACCATTTGAGGGTATGAGAGGGCTGTGGCGCACGCCATTTGGAGGATTCATAGGAATCTGGTGCCCACCATTTGAGGAATTCAAAGGGATCTGGTACCCACCATTCGGAGAATTTGGGAGGATCTGGCATCCGCCTTTCGAGGAATGTGGGAGGATCTGGCGCCCACCCTTGGGGGAATTTGGGAGGATCTGGCACCCACCATTTGAGGCATTGAGAGGGATCTGGCACCCGCCATTCGGGAGATTCAGAGGTATCTGGCGCTTGTCATTCAAGAAATTCAGCGGGATATGGCGCCTATCATTCAGGTTATTCAGAGGGATCTAGTGCCTACCATTCAGGGAATTCAGAGGATTTAATAGATGTAACGATGGTGGTGTCGACTGGTGGCAACGACTTTGTTGACTACTGCTGGGAGCCGTTTTGTGAGTGGCAAGCCCCACAGCTGCCAAGTCTTGCTGTTGACTGCCCCGCTTAACCCGCTTAAATTTATATATAAATTTAGGGGTTTCCTCCACCCCGCCTACAGTGAAGGGCGACCCACAGACCAGCAGAGCCACGTCCAGGGCTTGCTGGAAAGACCCCTAAGGACCATAATGGATTAAGGTGGTCCTAAATGGTTCCTTGAGTCAGTTGTAGAGTCAATAATATGCAGTCCAGGTTTTCAGTTGTATGAATGTCCAGAAAAGAATTTACATGGTTCTCGAGGGAATTCATATCTTGCTTTAACTTGATAAGACGTGCTGCTGGAGCCATCTGTAACATCAGTGAGATGCTGGACAACAGATCTGGGGATCCACATGCAGTATATTTAAGAATAGTCACCAGGCAGGCAATGGTCAACAAGTACAAACAGTAGCAAAAGGATAATACAGAATAATAGTCAAAAATCGATACAGGCGGTGAAAACAATGGAAGCAATAAAACAAGGCAAAGGGTCAAAACACAGTTAAACAAAACAAGACAAGACAAGCAGACGTGAGTTACAGGTTAAAAAGACTCAGCAAAGTGTGCGTGCAAGAGTGGTATATAAATAGTTTGTGTAATGAGTACTTGATCAGATTCCAGTTGTGTGTGAACAACTGAGAGAACTGCGGAGAACTGGAACAGGTGTGTGTGAGTTGCATGACGGGATTTGTAGTTAATAATGTGACAGAATTGTAGTCCAAGTGATGGTGATTGCAATCTGCAATTCTGGATTGCTAGTGATCGTAACAATGCTCAACATGCAAATTATAACTGAGAACGCAAATACCATCATGACGTAATTGCTGATTACTTCTTTTTATTTTAATGTTGTCCATCACCTAAAAAAATCAATAAACCTTTTTCAAAAGAGCAAAAAGCTGTTATTTAGACTCAGGGGTCAGAGCAAACCGTGGAGAGAAAGTCTGAGGATCTTACCGTATTGTTACACAGTAAAACAGATGATGAATTGGTTTGTTAAGCTCCAGTTTAAAAACATCCAAGCTGTAAGCTGTTAAGGTTTCCTGGGAAAAATGCCCCTTGTTATGCTTAACAAATGTGCGCCATATTGAGCGTAATACCCGTTTGATTGTGGACGTTCCAGAGGCAGCTGCTGAGCTTAGATGTGTTCACCGCGAAAAGACTTTATCCCTGCAACTAAACAGCAGAGCTAGCTGTAGCATTCGGAGAATTTACTTTAACAAGCGCAGGGAGAGCCGGGCTGACTGTGAGGAAAAGGAGAACCCTGGTTTTTGTCTGAGAGCACATCTGGAGCAGCAGCTGGGACTGATTTCCTCAGATCAAGCCGACTGTGCATGCTCTTTTAGTGCATAAACACACTACAGAAACCCCAGCTCAATATTGATGATATCCACAATCAAACTGCGCTGTAAAAATGTTCATGTTCTCTCAACACAATTCGATTAACTTAATTGTTTTTTTTACAAATTTAAGTTTTAAATCTACATTGTAAAAGCACTATACAAATAAAGCTGAATTGAATTGTATTGAATTGAATAAGTGGGTTGAACATAAAACAATTGAGTTCCCCTCTAAAAATCAAAAAGTCCCTAATACCTAAACCCAACTACCCTCAAAACATGATTTTTGCATCTTGTTTAAACCACTTGAGCAGGTCCAGAAAATATTCCTTCTATCTTGTGCTGTTGCTTTTATTTAGAGCACGACTTAAATCAGCCTTTAGGCTTAGTCACACTCCTGTTGGTGTCATCAATCTGGCAACCTGTGTGTGTGTGTGTATTGAACCAGGAGTGCAATACCTAGTTCACCCACTGGGTGTCACACTTACATACTGCACCTTTAATGTAAGCGCGTAATATTTAAGACCTTTACTAAGAAAAACTTTGCAAACAGACTGCCCGAATTCAAGAGCCCAAGCAAAGGGAACGTGAATCACAACATTTGTACATTCAAAATCCAAAACAGCTCATGTCAAGTCGATATCAGCTGTGCTGATGATTATTGGTCACACTTTAATTTAGTTTACAGGTCACACTATTAACAAACTATCAACTAAGACTTTTCGCTCAATAAACTGCTAATTAGCTGCTTATTAATAGTAAGGTAAGTAGGCGGTGTGTAAGATTAGGGATGTAGAATAAGCTCATGCTTTATAAGGGCTAATAAACAGATAATATTTTAATAATACACAGGTAATGAGTAGGATCTGCGCGCGCAGAATTCCACAGATTTTCCGGAGATTTTGTGCAGAATTCCGCAGATTTCTGCATTTTTTTTTAGCCCATTATTAATTCTGTTTATTTGCTTGAGTAAATGTGTTAATCTAAATTTATTCGATTTTTATTCAGTAATTTATTACTTTTTATTTAATAAATTAAGGTTTTAGTTATGATACTCCGCTGGATACTCCCAAAATAATTCCGCAGAAATCCGCAGATTTTTACCAAAATTCTCCTCAGAAACAGCAAAAAACGTCCGCAGATTCCGTCTGGCCCTGGTAATGAGCCAGTATTAAATAGTGTGAATTGTTACTGAAGTATAATGTCCAGGCAGGCCTATTCATATTAATTCTATAAACTGCATGAAAAATATGAATGATGTTGTATTATACAGACTCTCTGAAGAGGATCTGAAGATGTTGCTCCATATATATCTGTCTATGTGAATCCTGGGAAATCATGAGAAGAGCTTTAATTACAGAAGTGAGGAAAAGCACAAAGCATGCAGGATCAGCTCTAGTTTCAGATCAGCCTCTGCTGTGCTGTTTTGATGAAGGATGCGTTTGATGACAGGGAGGTTTTGAAACAAGACGCATTAAATCTTTGAATTAGAGCCGCTTTCATGTCTGTCGTTACTGAAACGATCCTTTTGTTTCAACACATCGTCCTCGGGTTTGCTCTAATCAGACTTTCCCCATGAATCATTTCAGCATGTTTGGCTTTAATCAGTAATCTTATTTTGAACTTTTAATGCAGACAAAAATGATGTATTGATTAATTCATGTGTGATTCCAGAACTGCGTGCACACTTTACACAAAACAGTTTGAATAAAAACAGAAATTACATCAGGTTATCGCTAAAATAATGATGTTTGGAAGTGTATTCAGGGACATTTTGTCTTGAAAATATTTACTTAAACCCCCCCTCTATGCCTATTTCATTCTCATACATTCAGATTCAACTATTATGAAACTATTTGGTCTAATTTTCATGTTTTGTGTGTGTCTGCCAGAGCTGTTTTGTTCGGTTTCATCTGTAGAAGCTCTGTCTTTAACCGTGTGTGTGTGTGTGTGTGTGTGTGTGTGCAGGTCTTTTCCCAGCGGTGCTGAATCTGGCCTCCATGGCAGAGATCAAGACCAACGCCACATGTGGAGAAACAGGTCCAGAGATGTACTGCAAACTAGTGGAGCATGTGCCAGGACGTCCCGTCAAGAACCCTCAGTGTAGGACCTGCGATCTGAACAGCGATTATGATTACGGTAAACACACAAACACACATAAGCATGTTTGTTTTTGTGAAAAGTGGGGGACATTACATAGGTTTCCATTCATTTCATACTGTCCAAACCGTATATTACATTGCCCTCACCCCACCCCTAAACCCAACCATCACAGGAGACTGTGTGCAGCTTTACTCTCTGGTTAAACTCATCCTGTGGAATTTATAAGCTTTTTGAGAAATGAGGACGTCACTAATCACCTCATATTTCACCTCCTTTTTGTAATACCTGTGTCATACACATGCCATTATACAGATTTGTGTCCTGATATGACACAAAAACACGTACACACACACCCGGAAGCCGCTTCGCGTGACGTCACACTTAACAAGCGGATATCACTGTATATATTAAGGAAACCTACTGCTAAGTTTTACAGTTTTTTTTACTGTTAACATCAACATTGTGCACTACCTGACAAATTAAGTTTTAGGAACAACACATAAGTTGACTTCTAGTTGATCATTTGGTGTCAGAAGTGGCTTATATGAAAGGCAAATGCCTCTAGATTATGCTTATTTGAACCCATGCTTAATATGTTTATTTGAGATCATGCCTTGATTATTACTGATTTCATTAGTACAGTAATGTCTGACTCTGCTCAGACTAAAGTCTCATCACTGAACAGAAATAATGTCCAGTATAGAATATAAAGTCCTGCTGCAGTGGAGACAGAATGAATATTGTGTCTGACTCCATCATGAGCTTGGAGGACTGCATCCATACATCTCTGCACTGACTCACATCACTGATTAATAAAGTCATCTGGAATGAAGAAGAAAGCCTTCAGCAGGACTCCCAGAGCTCATCAAGACTCTTTGGATTCATCTTCAACACCTCCTCCTCCATCTTACCCCAGACATGCTCAATAATGTTCATGTCTGGTGACTGGGCTGGCCAATCCTGGAGCAGCTTTGCTTTCAGGAGCTTTGTGGAGGCTAAAGTATGAGGAGCGCTATCCTGCTGGAGAATTGTCCCTCTGCTGTGGTTTGTAATGTAATGGGCAGCACAAATGTCTTGATACCTCAGGCTGTTGATGTTGATCATCCACTCTGCAGATCTCTTGCATGCCCCCATACTGAATGGAACTCCAAACCATGATTTCCCCTTCACCAAACTTGACTGATTTCTGTGAGAATCTTGGCTCCATGCTGGTTCCAGTAGGTCTTCTGCAGTATTAGTGATGATTGGGATGCAGATCAACAGATGATTCATGGGAAAAATCCACCTTCTGCCACTTTTGATCAACTAGATGTCAAGATATTATTTGTTGCTCTTACAGCTGGGATCCACAACAAGACTTTTGTCAGGTAGAGTAGTTCTCAGAATAAACAATGAATAGGTGTGTTGAAAGTGTATATTTGGTCTAGTGCGGACTATTAGTAATTTAGGAAAGTATCATCATCATCTCTTGTGATATCAAACACACACACACACACACATATTCAAGCATTCATTTATACATGCAAATCATCTTCAGCGAGGCGTCTGTGGATTTGAGCAAATATATACGGTTCAGATGAAAATAAATAAATAAAGATGTTCGACTAAGAGAGGAATGAGTGTAAATGTCACAGATTGACCGCTCGGCTCTGAACAGAAGATACACTCTTCAAAGCTTCGCAGTGCTGCTGGAAACTAGAGCAGATGGTGTATGTTAATATTTTAAGTTTCGTATTATTTGTGATTTATTATTCATTAAATACAGAAGCCCTAGAGCGTGACATCACATCCTGTTGTCAATGTTGTTGTCAGTTTCAGTAATTTTCCTCTGTCTGACAGTCAGCGTCGCGTTCATTTAGGTCATTTTCAGAGTGTTTTGGAGCAATGATTTCTGAGGGTCTGCGGTTATTATAATGTAGACGTGTGTGTTCTTGTGCCATTCTCATGGTAGGTGTGATCAACATGTGTATAAGTATGACAGTCAGAATTAAGAGGGAAAGCTATTACTAAGCAGTGTTATTGTGTTATTAATATTGTCATCAGATAATAGTTTTTACTAAAAGTTTGATTTAAATGTTTACATTTTCCAATGTATTTATTTATTTATTTATTTATTTATTTATTTATTTATTTGTTTATTTATTTTTTATTCATTTATTTTTATTCATTTATTTGTTCATTCATTCATTTATTTATTTTATTTTTTATTCATTCATTTATTCATTCATTCATTTATTTATTCATTTATTCATTTATTTATTCATTTATTCTTTTATTTTATTTATTCATTTATTTTTTTATTTTTTTATTTTTTTATTTTATTTATTTATTTATGTATTCATTTTTTATACATTCATTCATTCATTCATTCATTCATTCATTTTGTTTTTGTTTATTTATTTATTCATTAATTCATTCGTTCATTTATTTATTTTTTTAATTTTTTTATTAATTAATTTATTTTAATTTATTTATTTGTATTCATTTATTTTTATTTTTTATACATTAATTAATTCATTCATTTATTTTATATGTATTCATTTATTTACTTGTGTATGTATTTATTTATTTATTTACTTATGAATTGGTATATTTATTCATTTATGTAATTATGTATTCATTCATTCATTTATTTATTTATTTATTTATTTATTTATTCATTCGTTTATTTACTTATTTACTTATTTATTTACTTATGTATTTGTTTAGTTGTTTATATATTTATTTATTTATTTACCCAATGGTGGATTAATAGTTTTAATTCAATTACATTTTTAACCTAATTTTTAGGTTTTTCCATACTTTGCCCCATATTTGGGTTTAAATAACCCAGTATTTCTTAGAGTGTTTGAAACACCAGGGTAAACTACAGTATGGTAAATTAATTAATATTGTATAATGTATTTGAAGTAATCTAAAATTATATTATAAATTCTCTTCCATTTAATGGTAAAACATATTTTAAATTCACTTATTTTTCATTTATTTAGCAGTTTAGAACATTACAATGCTATTACGCGAGTACGAAGCTGGGTTATTTTAACCCACTTTTTTACTAAAATATGGATAAACCCGACTTGTGTTAAAGTTGTAAATTTAATCAAGTTAAAACATTTCAATTTATGGTTGCAATCCAAAAATTTAAAATATGGACAAACCAAATGTTGGATTAATAGTTTCAATAAAATTAAAATTTTCCCCCCAATTTGGGTTTAAATAACCCAAGTGTTTGGTCCACTAGGATAAACTATATTAAATAAATAAATCTTCTATAACTCTGTTTCATTTAATGTTTAAAAATATTAAAAATTTTCATTATTTTTATAATTTTATTATTTAAAACATTATTACTTGAGTAAAAAGCTGGGTTATTTTAACCCCTTTTTAAGTAAAATATGAACAAACCTGACTGTTGTGTTAAAGTTACCCAAAAGAGTTGACAGCATAACATTGTAAGGGAACTTGCTGCAAGGCTTTTTGAGTATACTCATTGTAATTGTTGACCAAATATGGTCAAACCCAATACTGGATTATTAGTTTAAATTGAGTTACGTTTTTAACCCAGTGGTTGGGTTTGTCTATATTTGACCCAATGTTGGGTTAAAATTAACCAGGCATCTTTTATATAGAGATTTTCATTTTTGTGTCACTTTCTGATTTGCTTTTTGTTGTTGAACATGAGCCCGAGATGTTCTGTGCGTTCGATTCCGACACATTCATCAAAGCAGCTCTTTCAGGTGTTGAGCGTTTTATTTATTTTTAATGTGTACAAGTCATTTCAAAGGTCTTAATAAAGCATGGGTGCTGAGACACTTGAGTTCAGCTGTCAACAGAGGAGCGACACACATACTCACATTAATGAGTCACACACACACACACACACAGACACAGAGCGCTGCACCCGAGAGTCACCCACACACTCCGAGCCAGAGAGTGATTAATATAACATGTAATTAGAGAAAATTAGAGAAAGAGAGAGAGCGATGTGACTTAACCAGCGGGGGAGTTCTTTTAAATGAAACCTAGATCTCGCTCATAAATTAGCAAAGAATATATGCAGTCAAATAAATGATTAAGTGGACAACTTTAATCATCTTTGCTTGATTAAGAATCCGCCTGTAAAGAAGGATTGGAGTTTAGAACTCGTCTAGTTTGCTTTCATACACTTTTGAGTATTCGAGCGCTTATAAAACTCATCCCTCATTAGAGCAGATAGCTTTATTTCAAAAGACGCTTGTTTTATTCAGCCGGCGAAGGTGAAAGCCGGCAGAGACAGGTTATTAGGCGCCGTCGTTGTTTAATACGAGATGTTCTAGTGCTTTTATGAAGGACTCAAGCCAGGGGGAATCAAATCTCACTGTCACGGTCGGTGAGGGAAAAAAAAGGAGTGCAGACCCAATTGCAGAAAAATGAAGGAATATTTATTATAAACTACAAATAAAAATAAAAGGCAAAACAAAACTACCCCAAAGGGGAAAACATTAATAAAAAGGCAAAAACAAACTTGACAGGGCTGGCAGGACAAAACAGGACTGGAGACAACAAGACAGAGTAATATCGACGACGAACTGACAATGGACTGAAAACATGAGGGGGATTATAAAGCAAAAAAGTAAATTGAAACACCGGTGAACACAATTAACTAAATATGGGTTAACAAGGAGGGTGGGACTAGACAATAGACGGGAGAGCGCATGACACAGAGAGACAATACAAGCCATGCGCTCACATAACACAACACTGAAGCACACGACAAAAGCACGTGACCAATGTAAACACCGAGCCATGTGCTTTGACAAAAGACGCAAGACACGAGCACACGATGAATGAAAACACTCACCATGCGCTCACATATGCAGCATGCATGCTTCATCCCAGCGCCGACCAAAACCGAAACCAACAAGACTGAGACGCTGGGAATGAAACACCATGCTGCTGACAGACAAAAACACAAACACGAGTACAAGAGCGCACGCGTCTGAGGGACGCAGAGCGCGCGCGCGGCCGCGTCAAGCAGGAGCGCGCACACTCTACGTACACCCACGACGGCGCGCTCACACAGAGACAGAAACAGGACCAGACATGAGAAGTGTCAGAGCTCTGCCACCAAAACAAGAATTTTCAAGACCAAAGTGGCAGAACCCTGACACTAGCCCCCCCCAAAAGGGACGCCACCTGGCGTCCCTAAAGGGAACATCCAACAAGGTACAAGACAGACAAGAAACACTACAAGACAACAAAACAGGCAACATCAGACACAAGACAGGGGGGTGAACAGGCAAGACGACATGAAGGGGGGGAGGGAGGGAAGCCAAGCCGGACTCAACAAGACAAACAAGGGAGGGATGGGAGGGCAAGACCAGGGAGGATCAGGAGGGACAGTCCAGGGTGGATTCAGTGGGTCGGGGGCCCCGGCAGGGAGCCAGGGTGGAGCCGGAGGGTCCTTCCAGGATGCAGGGAGGGAACACCAGGGAGGAGCAGGAGGGACGACCCAGGGAGAGTCTATCAGGGGAGACAAGGCAGGAGGTCGGTGGGGAGCCGGCTGGGCTGGAGGCCTGTGGGGAGCCGGCAGGGCTGGAGACCAGAGGGGAGCCGGCAGGGCTGGAGACCAGAGGGGAGCCGGCAGGGCAGGAGACCAGAGGGGAGCCGGCAGGGCAGGAGACCAGAGGGGAGCCGGCAGGGCAGGAGACCAGAGGGGAGCCGGCAGGGCAGGAGACCAGAGGGGAGCCGGCAGGGCTGGAGACCAGAGGGGAGCCGGCAGGGCAGGAGACCAGAGGGGAGCCGGCAGGGCTGGAGACCAGAGGGGAGCCGGCAGGGCTGGAGACCAGAGGGGAGCCGGCAGGGCTGGAGACCAGAGGGGAGCCGGCAGGGCAAGGCGCCGGGCTGGGACCGGCAGGGCGAGACGTCTGGGTGGCGCCGGCAGGGCAGGGAGCCGAGCTGGGGCCGGCTGGGCAAGGAGCCGGGCTGGGGCCGGCTGGGCGAGACGTCTGGGTGGCGCCGGCAGGGCGAGACGACTGGGTGGCGCCGGCAGGGCAAGGAGCCGGGCTGGGGCCGGCTGGGCAAGACGTCTGGGTGGCGCCGGTAGGGCAAGACGTCTGGGTGGCGCCGGCAGGGCAAGGAGCCGGGCTGGGGCCGGCTGGGCAAGACGTCTGGGTGGCGCCGGCAGGGCAAGGAGCCGGGCTGGCGCCGGCAGGGCTAGACGTCTGGGTGAAGCCGGCTGGGCAAGACGTCCGGGTGGCGCCGGCAGGGCAAGGAGCCGGGCTGGGGCCGGCTGGGCAAGATGTCTGGGTGGTGCCGGCAGGGCAGGGCAAGGAGCCGGGCTGGGGCCGGCAGGGCAAGACGTCTGGGTGGTGCCGGCAGGGTAAGGAGCCGGGCTGGGGCCGGCTGGGAAAGACGTCTGGGTGGTGCCGGCAGGGCAAGGAGCCGGGCTGGGGCCGGCAGGGCAAGACGTCTGGGTGATGCCGGCAGGGCAAGGAGCCGGACTGGGACCGGCACTGAGGGGCGCTCAGGGGCTGGAGCCGACACTGGAGGGCGCTCAGGGGCTGGAGCCGACACTGGAGGGCGCTCAGGGGCTGGAGCCGACACTGGAGGGCGCTCAGGGGCTGGAGCCGACACTGGAGGGCGCTCAGGGGCTGGAGCCGACACTGGAGGGCGCTCAGGGGCTGGAGCCGACACTGGAGGGCGCTCAGGGGCTGGAGCCGACACTGGAGGGCGCTCAGGGGCTGGAGCCGACACTGGAGGGCGCTCAGGGGCTGGAGCCGACACTGGAGGGCGCTCAGGGGCTGGAGCCGACACTGGAGGGCGCTCAGGGGCTGGAGCCGACACTGGAGGGCGCTCTGGGGCTGGAGCCGTTGTGGTGGAGGAGCCCTTTCTCCTCCGACGCTTCCTTGGTCTGGGTGGCGGGAAGCTGGCCACCTCTTCAGACACTGCAGTATACTCCACTGCCTGCAGGACTGATGCAGTGTCTGTTGCGGGTGCTTCACTGGGTGATGCTGCAGCCAGGGTTGTAGCTGGGTGGGCTGCAGCAGGTTCCGTCACCAATAGAGGGGTAACAATAGAGGAAGACCTGTTCCTCCTCCTCCTCAGTTTCCTCTTCTCTGTGGGAGGCAGCAGTGAGCTGGGTTCAGGTTGGTCTGTTGGTGGAAGAACAGAGCAGATTCTCTCCTGACGACATTCATGGGCAACTTGATTAACCATATGGTCCACAAACTGTTTGTACGAGTAGCCCACCAATCTCTGTATCTGCAGAGGATAGAGGGGTTTATCAAGAGCGAAGTTCAGGAGATTCAAAAGAGCCCAGTCATTGAACCCAAGCCCCTCTGCTGCCATACGGAACCTCTCCGCAAACTCCTTTAGCTCAGAGCCATGTTGCCGCAGCGCATGCAGACGGAGAAGCTGTGGCATGTGGCTGAGGAAGGAGTCATCTTTCTGCTGGGTCCTCATTTTGGTCAGTTCGTACTGTCACGGTCGGTGAGGGAAAAAAAAGGAGTGCAGACCCAATTGCAGAAAAATGAAGGAATATTTATTATAAACTACAAATAAAAATAAAAGGCAAAACAAAACTACCCCAAAGAGGAAAACATTAATAAAAAGGCAAAAACAAACTTGACAGGGCTGGCAGGACAAAACAGGACTGGAGACAACAAGACAGAGTAATATCGACGACGAACTGACAATGGACTGAAAACATGAGGGGGATTATAAAGCAAAAAAGTAAATTGAAACACCGGTGAACACAATTAACTAAATATGGGTTAACAAGGAGGGTGGGACTAGACAATAGACGGGAGAGCGCATGACACAGAGAGACAATACAAGCCATGCGCTCACATAACACAACACTGAAGCACACGACAAAAGCACGTGACCAATGTAAACACCGAGCCATGTGCTTTGACAAAAGACGCAAGACACGAGCACACGATGAATGAAAACACTCACCATGCGCTCACATATGCAGCATGCATGCTTCATCCCAGCGCCGACCAAAACCGAAACCAACAAGACTGAGACGCTGGGAATGAAACACCATGCTGCTGACAGACGAAAACACAAACACGAGTACAAGAGCGCACGCGTCTGAGGGACGCAGAGCGCGCGCGCGGCCGCGTCAAGCAGGAGCGCGCACACTCTACGTACACCCACGACGGCGCGCTCACACAGAGACAGAAACAGGACCAGACATGAGAAGTGTCAGAGCTCTGCCACCAAAACAAGAATTTTCAAGACCAAAGTGGCAGAACCCTGACACTCACAGGATCTGCGCAGTTGATGCTCCTCAGCGGTCCAAAAGCACCACTTATTCAAATGAAATTAAGCTTACATTCAGATAGGAGAGCGTTAACTACTCTTAAAGGCTGATTTTTTGGCAGAAAGATCTGCTATTTTCACGATGGGTCTCTTCTGGAGTAGATCATTTGATGAGCTCTTCCTTATCAGACGCTGTGATTTATTCATTTTCACTCAGACTGTCTCACAGAGTTCAGTTTAGACGAGTGTGATTGCATCATTAGCTATTTAACTTCAAAATGATGTTTTCTTGGTCTGCGTGCTAGAACATCTAAACATGGTATATAAGCCGTGGGAGAGAGGTTCATATTTCATGCCAGGTTATTAGCGTTATGTTTACAGATAGCATATCTTTAATGTTTACAACCTCTACTTCCAATGAAGAAATGAAATTTAACAGGCATCACCTTGACCAAATCACAGTGACAAGTATTTTCTTAAAGGGTAACAAAAAAGATTTTTTTAATGATTAGGCTTTTAACTATTTAACCACTAATAAAGTTATCTGATATTAGGTCTGCAACACGGATAGCTATTAAATAAAAATCTTCAAATGCTGAATGTCTTAACACTAGTGTACTAGACTGTGTGCTGGGCTACCTTGCTGAATGGCGTAACTATAGATTACTAGAATGTATGTGTCTGAGCTACATTGCTGAAAGGCGTATCTCTAGATTTCTGTATTATGTGTGTCTGGGCTACTTTGCCGAATGGCATAACTCTAGAGTACTAGACTATGTGTGCCTGGGCTACCTTGCCGAATGGCATATCTCCAGTTTTCTACACTATGTGTGCCTGGGCTACCTTGCCGAATGGCGTAACTATAGATTACTTGACTATATGTGCCTGGGCTACTTTGCCGAATGGCATAACTCTAGAGTACTAGACTATGTGTGCCTGGGCTACCTTGCCGAAGGCATAACTGTAGAGTATAGACTATATGTGTCTGGGCTACCTTGTCGAATGGCTTAACTTTAGTTTTCTAGACTGCTGACTGTGCCTTTTGTGTGTGTGTAGAGCGGCATCCTATTGAGTTCGCCATCGATGGCACAAACAGATGGTGGCAGAGCCCAAGCATCATGAACGGGATGGACTTGCATCACGTCACTGTCACTCTGGACCTGCAGCAGGTAAAACCACAAAACCTTCAACCTACAGTGGAATCATTCACACCAACAGACTGACCATTTTGTGTATTTTTAAATCTCTGGAATACCTTGCTCGAATGACAAAATTCTAGTGTACTAGACTATGTGTGTCTGGGTTACCTTGCAGAATAGCTCAACTCTAGTGTTCTAGGCTATGTGAGTCTGGGTCACCTTGCCGTATGGCGTAACTTTAGGGTACTAGGCTGTGTGTCTAAGTTTCCTTGCAGAGTGGCTAACTCTAGTGTTCTTGGTTATGTGTGCCTGGGCTACCTTGCCCAGTGGCGTAACACTAGTGTACTAGACTTTATGTATCCAAGTTACCTCGCTGAATAGCTTACCTCTATTGTTCTAGGCTATGTGTACCTGGGCTACCTTGCCGAATGGGGTAACTCTAGTGTACTTGCCTATGTGTTTCTGGGTTACCTTGCAGAATGTCCTAACTCTACTCTTCTAGGCTATGTGTGCCTGGGCTACCTTGCAGAATGACTTAATTCTAGTGTACTTGCCTATGTGTGCCTGGGCTACCTTGCCAAATGGCATAACTCTAGTGTACTAAACTGTGCACCCTATATCATTCATACAGACTTTACACTTACCACATCAACAGACTGACCATCTTATGTATTGTTAAAAGCTCTGGGATACCTTGCCGAAGGACTTAACTGTACTTGACTAGACTATGCGTGTTTGGGTTACCTCGCAGAATGGCTTGGCTCTAGTGCTCTAGGCTATGTGTGCCTAGGCTACCTTGCCGATTGGCGTAACTCTAGGGTACTAGACTATGTGTGTCTGGGTACCTTGCAGAATGGCTAGTTTCCTAGGCTATCCGTACCTGGGCTACCTTGCCGAATGACATAACTCTAGTGTACTAGACTATGTCTGCCTGGGCTACCTTGCCGAATGGCTTAACGCTTGTGGACTAGACTGTGCACACTACACCATTGACACAGACTCTACGCTCATCACATTAACAGACTGACCATCTTGTCTATCTGGCATACCTTGCCAAAGGACTTAACTTTAGTGTACTAGACTATGTGTGTCTGGGTTACCTCACAGAATGGCTTAACTCTAGTCTACTAGACTACGTGTGTCTGGGTTACCTTGCTGAATGGCTTAACGGTAGTTTATTAGACTGTGTGCGACCTTCCGCATGGGAGTCGGTTGCTCTACCAAGGAGGCTAGAGACCTTTAGCGCCTGTCGCAAAAGCACCTTTAGAGGTCAGGGGAGTGTGGTTTACCTGCACAGCACATACTAACTGGCCTCTGTTACATGTACACCCAGGGCCAGCGCGTCCATAGAGGCAACCAAGGTGGCCGCTTAGGGCGGCAAAATAGAGAGGGTGGTGTCTCCGACACTACCCTCACCACGTGCGCCCTCAGTTTTATCCGCATCTAGTGCGGTAGAATAGAGAGGGCGGCGTCCCCGACAATACCCTCACCACCCGCGCCCTCAATTATATCCAAGCCTAGGATGGCAGAATAGCAAGGGCAGCGTCCACGACGCCAAACCCTCAACCGCCCCATTCCCCCGAAACCCCCCCCCTTTTTTTTTTACTTTAGGGTTGCGGGTGGCGTGACCATCCTTTGCCTAGAGCTGCAGTTCAGCTTGCTCCAGCCCTGTGTGCACCCTACATCATTCACACAGACTTTATGCACATCACACCAATTCATACCATTCAGTAGGGGGAAAATACACAAAGTTAGCAAAAACTCACCAAGAGAGAACATTGCTCTGTTTATTTTAAGCATGTTGATGTTCTGCTGTCTGCTGTTTTAAATGCTTGACTTCCTTAAAGCAGGTTTGACTCTGATTGGTTATTTTGGTTGTTTACCATCTGAAAAAAAGTAGTGATAATAACAATATTGATCCCCTGTGACATATTCATAACAGTTTAAATGTAGACCAGGGGGTCTCAACCCTGGGCCTTTCTTTACAT
>NC_141040.1:1910000-1920000 GCF_052040795.2 Danio rerio
CTACCTTGCTCAATGTCTTAAGACTAGTGTTCTAGACTATGTGTGCCTGGGCTACCTTGCCGAATGTCTTAAGACTAGTGTTCTAGACTATGTGTGCCTGGGCTACCTTGCTGAATGTCTTAAGACTAGTGTTCTAGACTATGTGTGCCTGGGTTACCTTGCTGAATGTCTTAAGACTAGTGTTCTAGACTATGTGTGCCTGGGCTACCTTGCTGAACGTCTTAAGACTAGTGTTCTAGACTATGTGTGCCTGGGCTACCTTGCTGCACATCTTATGACTAGTGTTCTAGACTGTGTGCCTGGGCTACCTTGCTGAATGTCCTAAGACTAGTGTTCTAGACTATGTGTGCCTGGGCTACCTTGCTGAATGTCTTAAGACTAGTGTTCTAGACTATGTGTGCCTGGGCTACCTTGCTGAACGTCTTAAGACTAGTGTTCTAGACTATGTGTGCCTGGGCTACCTTACTAAATAACTTAAGACTAGTGTTCTAGACTATGTGTGCCTGGGCTACCTTGCTGAATGTCTTAAGACTAGTGTTCTAGACTATGTGTGCCTGGGCTACCTTACTAAATAACTTAAGACTAGTGTTCTAGACTATGTGTGCCTGGGCTACCTTGCTGAATGTCTTAAGACTAGTGTTCTAGACTATGTGTGCCTGGGCTACCTTGCTGAATGTCTTAAGACTAGTGTTCTAGTCTATGTGTGCCTGGGCTACCTTGCTCAATGTCTTAAGACTAGTGTTCTAGACTATGTGTGCCTGGGCTACCTTGCTGAATGTCTTAAGACTAGTGTTCTAGACTATGTGTGCCTGGGCTACCTTGCTGAATGTCTTAAGACTAGTGTTCTAGACTATGTGTGCCTGGGCTACCTTGCTGAACGTCTTAAGACTAGTGTTTTAGACTATGTTTGCCTGGGCTACCTTGCTGAATGTCTAAAGACTAGTGTTCTAGACTATGTGTGCCTGGGCTACCTTGCTGAATGTCTTAAGACTAGTGTTCTAGACTATGTGTGCCTGGGCTACCTTGCTGAACGTCTTAAGACTAGTGTTCTAGACTATGTGTGCCTGGGCTACCTTGCTGAATGTCTTAAGACTAGTGTTCTAGACTATGTGTGCCTGGGCTACCTTGCTGAACGTCTTAAGACTAGTGTTCTAGACTATGTGTGCCTGGGCTACCTTGCTGAACGTCTTAAGACTAGTGTTCTAGACTATGTGTGCCTGGGCTACCTTGCTGAATGTCTTAAGACTAGTGTTCTAGACTATGTGTGCCTGGGCTACCTTGCTGAATGTCTTAAGACTAGTGTTCTAGACTATGTGTGCCTGGGCTACCTTGCTGAATGTCTTAAGACTAGTGTTCTAGTCTATGTGTGCCTGGGCTACCTTGCTCAATGTCTTAAGACTAGTGTTCTAGACTATGTGTGCCTGGGCTACCTTGCTGAATGTCTTAAGACTAGTGTTCTAGACTATGTGTGCCTGGACTACCTTGCTGAATGTCTTAAGACTAGTGTTCTAGACTATGTGTGCCTGGGCTAACTTGCTGAATGTCTTAAGACTAGTGTCCTAGACTATGTGTGCCTGGGCTACCTTACTAAATAACTTAAGACTAGTGTTCTAGACTATGTGTGCCTGGGCTACCTTGCTGAATGTCTTAAGACTAGTGTTCTAGACTATGTGTGCCTGGGCTACCTTGCTGAATGTCTTAAGACTAGTGTTCTAGACTATGTTTGCCTGGGCTACCTTGCTGAATGTCTTAAGACTAGTGTTCTAGACTATGTGTGCCTGGGCTACCTTTCTGAATGTCTTAAGACTAGTGTCCTAGACTATGTGTGCCTGGGCTACCTTACTAAATAACTTAAGACTAGTGTTCTAGACTATGTGTGCCTGGGCTACCTTGCTGAATGTCTTAAGACTAGTGTTCTAGACTATGTGTGCCTGGGTTACCTTGCTGAATGTCTTAAGACTAGTGTTCTAGACTATGTGTGCCTGGGCTACCTTGCTGAACGTCTTAAGACTAGTGTTCTAGACTATGTGTGCCTGGGCTACCTTGCTGCACATCTTATGACTAGTGTTCTAGACTGTGTGCCTGGGCTACCTTGCTGAATGTCCTAAGACTAGTGTTCTAGACTATGTGTGCCTGGGCTACCTTGCTGAATGTCTTAAGACTAGTGTTCTAGACTATGTGTGCCTGGGCTACCTTGCTGAACGTCTTAAGACTAGTGTTCTAGACTATGTGTGCCTGGGCTACCTTACTAAATAACTTAAGACTAGTGTTCTAGACTATGTGTGCCTGGGCTACCTTGCTGAACGTCTTAAGACTAGTGTTCTAGACTATGTGTGCCTGGGCTACCTTACTAAATAACTTAAGACTAGTGTTCTAGACTATGTGTGCCTGGGCTACCTTGCTGAACGTCTTAAGACTAGTGTTCTAGACTATGTGTGCCTGGGCTACCTTGCTGAATGTCTTAAGACTAGTGTTCTAGACTATGTGTGCCTGGGCTACCTTACTAAATAACTTAAGACTAGTGTTCTAGACTATGTGTGCCTGGGCTACCTTGCTGAATGTCTTAAGACTAGTGTTCTAGACTATGTGTGCCTGGGTTACCTTGCTGAACGTCTTAAGACTAGTGTTCTAGACTATGTGTGCCTGGGCTACCTTACTAAATAACTTAAGACTAGTGTTCTAGACTATGTGTGCCTGGGCTACCTTGCTGAATGGCTCAAGTCTAGTGTACTAAGCTATGTGTGTGCGAGTGTGTGACTGTGTTTAATAAACTTGCATTTTGTAAAACAATAACAAAACTTTGTTCAATAATAACCAGAAATGTTTCTTCATTTGATTTGCTGTAATGATGCTGAAAAACAGTGTTGAATCACAGAGATGAATCATATTTTACAATCAATTTGCATACAAAGCAGCGATTAGAAATTATTTTAATAATATTGGATTGAACATTGCTGTTTTTGCTGCAGTCTAGGCGAGCAGAAATTACTTTGTTTAAGAAACGCTGTGGTCGATGGATGTTGACAACCTCGTTTCTCAGTCAGTTTCATAATTTGGAGAAGTGTGGAGACAAACACACACACACACACACACACACACACACACACACACACACACACACAAATGAAAAAAGTAAGTTATGCCCCATTTTTAATGGCACGAGGTTGATAAATAATGACAGAAAATTAATTTGTGGCTGAACTATCCCTTTAATTCCTGCCTTGTTCCTCTGCGACTTACCTGAAGTGCAGAAAATGAGAATGATTGAACACCGAGCACAGCACAGAGAGAGAGAGATGATAGAAGACAAATGAGTGTGACAGGGCTTGAGTATTCATTAGAGGGCCTGTAGAGGACATTTAGAGTTAATAAATCAGACGAGAGGGTGTGTAATTACTGACGTACAGCATCGAGCCACGACTGCCATCTTCCCATCACTCAGTGGCTGACAGCCTGTCGACGCCATGACAAACGTTTGCTAACACATTACGGGCTCTCGTTCAGCACACGGCGCACTGGAGCAAAACCCCCGCTGAAGAGAGGAAATTGATTCAATTGAATTAAATGGTTATTTATAAACCGTGGGGTGATATGCACACACTCCTCTCAATGCTTTATGTGTAACTTATTGTAAATGCTAACAGGAAAACTGACGTGAAAACATTGCGTGGAGTTAAGCTGTGGTCACATTTAGCCAGTTTTGTCTTAGTTAAGTGGAGACTGAGTTCCGTTTTTGTTGGTTGATTTGTAAATAATAGTATTAATGGATATGTATATGGCAAATTTGCCCAAATACACCCCCCCCCCTCCCCGCAATGGGGTCCCGACCTCCACTTTGAGAATTGAAGAACTAGACCAGGGGTCACTAATCTCGGTACTGAAGGGCCGGTATCCCTAAAGGTTTTAGGTCCAATCTCCTCAACACACCTGCCTGGATGTTTCAAGTATACCTAGTAAGAGCTTGATTAGCTTGTTCAGGTGTGTTTGATTAGGGTTGGAGCTAAAATCTGCAGGACACCGGCCTTCCAGGAACAAGTTTGGTGACCACTAAACTAGACTATAGCTGTGTCCCAAATGGCACACTATACACTATGCACTCATGCACTATGTACTTATGGACTTACGCACTCAACAGGATAGTATATGTACGTAGTGTCATCCCAAATGGCACACTTATGTGTTTTTACTAAGCGGAAATTCAAACCGTTTCCCTAAGGACGTTTGTCGGTCGTCAAATCCGAGAAATAAACGACCGAATTACCAGATAATACCTGTCGTGAGTATTGCATTCACCATCGGGAGGCGCTATAATCACTCTCATAGGAGAATTTTGCTTTCACCATCCAAAATAAATAAAGTTATCCATGTGCGCCCGACAGGGGCGGACTGGGACTAAAAATCAGCCCTGGCACTGTAGCCACATCAGCCCACATTATCACACCGACACAGCCCCACCCTCGGACACACATATTCACTACTTTTATTGGTGTACAGATGGTAAAATAATATAAGCAGTACCATATGTAATAGATGTTTAATAGATATTTATTTTGTGTTTGGACTTGTGAGGGAAACCGGGACGAAACCCACACGAACATGCAAACTCAACACAGAAACACCAATGACCCTGCCGAGGCTCGAACCATTGACCTTTTTGCTGTGAGGCGGCAGCGCTACCCATTGTGCTGTCCCCTTTTAAGACTATTTCAGTTAATTTTATGCATTTGGCAAAGTCTGATTTTAGAGCCATTGTTAAGTTTCTCTGAGCTTTTTGGCACCGCCTTTCCTTTTTTTACGGTCCATCTCTGACAATTAGCTTGTGTTGCACCTAATGTTTGTTTGACATTCTAGCCAGATTTTGATTATGTCCGCGTAACCTCTGATTGGGTCGGCCCATCTCGAAACCAGCTGGCCATCGCCGATTGGGCCAATGCTTCACATTTATTATTATTACTATTATCATCATCATTATCATCATCATCATCATCATCATCATAATATTCACATTTTGCAAGAAACAAAAACTGCCCGTATGTAAAAGCAATACTTATAAAAATATTTAATAAAAAATAGCATACCGGCCCACATTTAAAAAATGGTCCAGCCCTTCTGGCATTTGCCAGAATTGCCAGGTGGCCAGTCCGCCCCTGGCGCCCGATAGCTCCGCCCCTTCCACAACATGAGCAAACCTGCGGTCGTTGAGTGCGTGAAGTGTCCATTATTACACACTTCATTTTAGCGGCTGAATGAGTGCATCATCTCGCCACAGTCTCCAGCATCATCAGAGGAGTCTCCATGGACCGTGTATATGCAGATGTTCCAGATTTCCTAACACAAATATAAATGTTGCTTTACGAGCTTCAGCTGATCACATTGCAGTCCAGTGATCGTGCATGTGCTGGACATTGCATATGCGTCCAGGTGTTTGTGCTTAATTCATGATCTGATAAACACAGAAAATACAAAAAAAAAAAAAAAAAATGAATAAAAGAAGAATATAAATAAAAGAATTCACTTCAAAATTAAAGCTCTAATTTAATAATTTTCAAAATATGGATTAAAATAATAATAAAATTCTACTAGGAAAAATGCTAAATGTTGCTTACAGATGGATTGTTCTGTGACTCATTAACATGTGTTCTGGATACAATTCCCACAGTTAGGGGAACAAGATATGAAAATACAATCCCTTAGTTAAACAAAGGCTGAAATGGAAAAACAATACAAAGCAAAATCCAGATGTTTGCTCAGAATCTTCTACGAAAATCCACAATGAGAGAAAGACTAAGAGGTTTACACCAAAGATATGGTTGATGTGATCAAATGCAAAATTCAGTCATTCATTCATTTTCTTTTCAGCTTAGATTAAATTAATCAGGGGTTGCCACGGCTGAATGAACCGCCAACTTATCCAGCACATGTTATTGAAAGACTGGGAAACAACCATACACTCTTAGCATTCACACTCATACACTACGGCCAATTTAGCCTACCCAATTCACCTGTGCTGCATGTGTTTGGACTGTGGGGGAAACCGGAGCACCCGGAGGAAGAATTAGAAAAGAGTGAAGCAAGTGTTTACTCCTCTGGTTTCGTGGTTGTTTTACATTTGCTTGAGCCTGTTGTGCTGAACTGACTGCCCTGCAGGCACAAGACCTCAACAATGATGTCATATTGATGTTGTATGCCATAGGGACATTGGATTTTGTTTGGAAATTAAATTCGGGTTGACATCAGAACCCAACGTCAGGCCGACGTCAATGTCCAACCTAAAATCAACCAAATATCAACGTCTAATCATGTTTCACCTTGACGTTGTGTGGACGTTACCACTATCAGACATTGGATTTTAGTCACTTTTCAGCCCCTAAAATCAACCAAATATCAACGTAGTCGGTATTGGATGTCAAAATAACGTTGTCCTTGTCATGGCGTTGAATTTGACGATCTAAATGTAACCTAAAAATTTCTTGATGATGTTGTGTTGTGCCTACTGGGTGTTATTGAAGCCTCTGAGAATAATCCCTGACAGACGGGAGGTGTGTGTGTGCATGTGTGTGTGTGTGAAAGTCTAAAGCACAGTCAGATAAGAGAGTCACGTCTGTGTTTGAGTCGTGGTGTTTCTGACAGGTTGTGGGTTATGACATCTTTTTTTAGAGCTCTTTTTCTCTCTGTCACTGCAGCGATGCTTGTTTGTCTCCTGTGAAACCTGTGGCCTTTGCTCATGAGAACCACTGTGCTAAATGAACACCTGAGGGCACACGCACACACACACACAGCACTGTAACTCCTGTAATCCTCTGTGTCTTCATTACAGTCGTCTGTCAAAACTTGCTGTGCTGTTTCAGATTTTGCATATCACACAGATTGATCATGCAGTGTTAAAATGAATAGGAACAATCATAAAATTCAGATCTCCTCACACTCTTTATAGAAAGTGTCAAAAAAGTAATAAACAGACTACAAATACTGCCAGACTAAGTAGATTTTTAATTATGCGCAGCTCACTTCTCATTAGCACTCATATTACATGACTGTTTACCAAATAAAAAGCCAAGATCTATTTATTATGTTAAGTAAAAGCTCTTTTTTTTCGGGCTGGTAATAAAAAATTAACCTGGTGCCATAAAATCAAACTGCTGCATCTGACGCAGTTGCTGTGTCTTTAATATGACGTAATCACCCCAGGGTGATTTATTATTGCCGGCAGCTAGCTCTCTGCAACTCTCACATGGTCGCCCGCTGAAGCTAAGCAGGGCTACGCCCGGTCAGTACCTGGATGGGAGACCACATGGGAAAGCTAGGTTGCTGGCTGTATCACAACCTGGTATGGAAATAGCACCAGCAGCAATCCCAAAGGCCTACATAGGATTGTGCGAACTGCTGGACGCATAATAGGAGGTGTGCTTCCCTCCCTCCAGGAGGTGCATGAGGAAAGCCAAGAGAATCATCAGCGACTCCAGCCACCCAAGCCATAGACTTTTCTCTCTGCTACCCTCAGGCAGACGGTTCCGCAGCATCCGATCACGCACCAGCCGGCTGAAGGAAAGCTTCTTCCTTGATGAACGCTTAACACACCACACACAGACTCTTTCATACCCCTCACTGCACACCATCAATATGTTGCATGCACTGCACTTTAACCAATCCATACTTGAAACAATACTGCCTACAACTATGTGGAAGCCAATTCATTGTACATATCGCTGTCAATTTCACATTGTCGTCTGTATTTTGCACTGTCTGGAGCCAGCACCTAAGCTTTTCACTCATCATAGCACACGTGCTGCAGATGATGTGACAATAAAAGTGATTTGATTTGATTGCTGCCGGAAGTGGTGTAAGTGATGCCAGCAGGGGGCGCCCAACCTGCGGTCTGTGTGGGTCCTAATGCCCTAGTATAGTGACGGGGACTCTATGCTGCTCAGTGAGCGTCTTTCGGAGGTCCCGACTCTCTGTGGTCATTTAAAATCCCAGGATGTCGCTTGAAAAAGGGGAGGGGTTTAACCCTGGCATCCCGGCCACATCTGCCCACTGGCCTCAGTCCATCATGGCCTCCTAACCCTGTCCCCATATCATAATTGGCTTCATCACTCTGTCTCCTCTCCACCAATCAGCTAGCAAGAATGTCTCTGGTTCCAGGCTTTACCAAACCAGCAGACATTTCTGCGGGGAGTTTACACATTCTCCCCGTGCTCATGTGGGTTTCCCCCGGGTTCCCCAGTTTCCTCCCACCATCCAAAAACATGCAACTTAAGTTAATTCACTAATCCAGCACCATAGACATGCTTCTAGTAAGTAGTTATCTCCAAGAGAAATCACTTACTATTCATTGGTTACTGCAGCAGGGGAGTTCTCGAGATCTACCTGAGCTCAAACTCCCCTCCCGCCTTACAACGGGAGGGAACCCGGTGCTCGAGGATCCCGAGACAGCATGCCAAACAAGCTTTTATAATCAATCATCAGCTAAGTGTGAACTCTTGAAATGGCTACCGATGCGTCTTCCTGATGGATGCTGCACACTGGTGGTGCAGCAAACACCCCCCATCCCCCCCCTTGTGTAAAGTGCTTTGAGTGGCAAGAAAAGCTCTATATAAATGTAAGGAATTAAATTACTTAACTTTATTATTTAACTTTTTGTTGACTGTTGAGTAGGAGTAATTTTTTCTGCGTTTATTTACTTAGGGGCCGACCACAACGAATATGAATAACTGGCTCTTAATAACTGGAAACAGCCACCGCTTCATGACAACACAAACACTGCTGTCAGCTTAACAGAAACCCCGCCTCTGCTTTCATTTGATTGGACAATGAAAGAAAGATGCCCGCTTTATCCACTTTTTGTTCAGCTGCGGGCACACGGAGCGCAATGGCAAAAACACGAGGCGTGCAGGGTGTGTAAGCATCATGCAACTGGCATTTCTCATTGCAAAACATTTGTTCGGTGTGATCAGCCAGTCACACTGCTTCATCAACAGACATTTAACTAAGAAACTTTGCACGTACATTTCATCTGTCATGATCACCAGCGATCTAGCAATTGCAGAACGCTGGAGAACTACACATCTGCCATCCACTTTCATCACCGACACGCAGATTAAACCTGCCACCAAGTATTGTTTGGACTTTGTATACACCCTGCACACGATTTTTGATTGTTTTTTTTATTTACCACCCGTCCAAAAACATGCAACTTAAGTTAACCGACTAATCCAAATCGGCACCATGCTCCTAGTAAGCAGTCATCTCTTAAGAGCAATCGCTATCTGTTTATTATCTACAGCAGGGGAGTTCTCCACATCTACCTGAGCTCAAACTCCCTGCTAGCCTTGCAAACGGGACTTGAGGATCTTATGAGCTCAGGGCTCTCTCCCGGGACAGCATGCCAAACAAGCTTTATAACCAATCATCAGCTAAGTGTGAAGTCTTAAAAATGCACTTAGATCCTAACCTTTGTTGTCTTCACCTCGTCCCCACATGTGACTAAAAGCATCTGCCAAATGATTCAGTTTAAACGTATGGAGATCAGTCAGTTCAGTAGTGGAGTTGTTCAAAAGTGTGTGTGTGTGTCTTTCGTGTCTCTCTAAACACAAAACAGCATTGTCCAGTGTGTGTGTGTGTGTGTGTGTGTGTGTGTGTGTGTGTGTGTGTGTGTGTGTGTGTGTGTGTGTGTGTGTGTGTGTGTGTGTGTGTGTGTGTGTGTGTGTGTGTGTGTGAGAGAGGGACAGACTGTTACATGAGCTTCTTATCTGCTGCAGATGAAAGAGTTTGTGTATGTGTGTGTGACGCTGACTGTATTGTTGCTTTGTGTGTGTGTGTGTGTGTGTGTGTGTTTCTCATGGGACGCTGTTAGCTAAAAGGTATCAGGCATGAATAGAGCTCCTGGTTCCCCCGTTTCTCATGTTTTCTCTTTATTCAGGTCAGCTGGAACGTCACTGCGCCCCAAGCACACCGAGAACCTGTCAGGGGTCTGTGTGTGTGTGTGTGTGTGTGTGTGTGC